>NW_006766904.1:0-225159 GCF_000275845.1 Dichomitus squalens LYAD-421 SS1 | reverse complement strand
TCAGAGGTTCTAAAGCCCTTTGACAAAGAACGATTCCAGGCGGTGCCCATAGTGAGAGCTCCCCTGCGGCTGAGCCCGCTCGCTGGGCCACTGGCATTTCCAAGAGTGAGTATGCCATGGGCCCAGTAAACTTGCGCATAAGTACTTGTAGTCATACAGTGTGCACAGTGCACAGAGATAGTTTGCATGAGGGCAACAGTCACTGCACGAGATTATATCAAACGGGCCCTTGCCAATGAATACATGACTTGCGATGCTGTGGGTGGCCAGCCTCAAGTCACTCCTAAATGCTTGAGAGTTGGACATGCATATGGTTGATGAAACATGTCGAGAACACGTTGAAGCTACTGCACTGACTCAGGCATGATCATGTATATGCCACTGCACCTTTACTATGGTACCTCCTGTTTAGATCAGGGTACAGGATCCCCTGGGGGGCCAATGGGCACTCAAAACCAGACATGGAAGTACCGCACGCATATCCATACTTCAAAACATTGTGGATTTACCTGGGTACGCGTGTGGTCAACCAACGGGGCCGTGATGCGCTGTCATGGAGTAGTCCCTGTGACCGTGATATGGCCTGTTTAGGCAGGTCGGGTGGTTTAGACGCCGGAGAGAAGAAATCCCGCGCGTTCACGGACTTATGCAAGGCGCTGTAAGGCGTTCATTATATTTTGGACTACGGAGTACAGGAACCGAATACCGGCACAATTAAGCAGCGTAAAAGCACATGTACTTCGGGACGGAAGCGCACATTCGTGAACCTGAACAGAGAGCAGTCAGTCAAACGTATGGTATGCCAGATGGGACGCAGATCAGGTACTCGATGCATATCAACAAGCTCCCGAGCCCCCCTCCACTTTGTACACTTGGGAGAGTTTGGTGTAGGCCCGAGAGCGTTCGTGTCCGCCCATCGAAAGTATTTCATCCGAGTGGATACATGCAGAATCAGGTACTCACCGATAGCCAAAAACCCGCAGGAATCAGTTTTCCCTAAGCCGAAGCTCGCATACCTGGAAAGACGAAGGTCAATAAGCGACACGTCCGACAGGAAACGCTTCACGAGGAAGATCAGCCAAGGCTGAAACTAGATAAACTTGTTATCCACATGTAGTTTCGGTATGGTTGTATGGTATGAAGTGTTGTATCATCACTAAAGACGGACTCGAAACGGGTGCTCACCTACAGAAAGCTTGAGGACATAGAGCACGATGAGCAAGACGAAAACTTCGTAGCGAAGAGACCGCGTCGTGGCGGTTGTCTATGGCAATTCGATCTCCGCTCGAAAAACGCGACGCGCGGGTGGCTGAATCGAATCGATGACCGCGTCGGGCGCCAACGATTCTCGCGTCTTCTGGTGCCTTCCGGTACAGTGCAGGTTGTGCTCGAGTTTCTGCTCATATTGTATTTGTACTCGTCCGTTGCTCTTGCTTGTATCTCCCTTTCACCTCGCATCTGTAGCCATATTTTTCTTACCTCCATCGCTTCCTGCAGCTCTCTCTCTGTATCGGTAGAATTACTTCGCTCCGACATACTCGTGATATCAAAACATGGAAAGCCTACTTCGCTGGAGTATTGCCAACTCCACTCCTCAGGACGCCAATCAGCCACCACCACGGCCGAGGACTGACCTCGACCCCGGAATCATAGATGCGATTCTCGGGAAGCCGGACGCAGAGCTGATGAAGGAGGCCTTAGCAGTCGCGGTAGACGAGAAGCGCGACGAAGACGAGCGGATACAGGCGTTGGATGACTTCGAGATGGTGAGCAAGACATCGTGCTATCCCTGGAACTCTTCGCTGATGTTCGCTCTGCAGCTCGTTGAGCAGATCGACAACGCGAACAGTACGTGCACATAGCTATGCGGTCTTCGTGGACTCGTCCGTCTGACATCTTTCTGCAGACCTCGAAAAGCTCAGGATGTGGGAGCCCCTCCACTCGCTGCTCACCAGCCCCAACTCCTCCGAAGCGATCCAGATGCAAACCCTCTGGATCCTCGGCACCGCCGTCCAAAACAACCCCGCCGCCCAGAACTCCGTACGTCCCCCTCCTCCCTCCTTCTCCCCTTATCCCATGCTCAACGCTAATCACGTCTCCCCTTATGACACAGTACCTCGCGCTCTCCCCCCTGCGCGCGCTCCTCTCTTTCCTCTCGCCCACCGTCCGCTCGGGCAAAACGCGCTCGAAGGCCGTGTACGCGCTCTCCGGCCTCCTCAAGCACAACGCCAAGGCCGTCGCGCAGATGTCCGACGCCAACGGCTGGGACGTCCTCCGCGACGCGCTCTCCGACTCGGACATCACCGTCCGCCGCAAGGTCGCGTTCCTCCTCAGCACGCTCCTCATCCCCGCCGAGCCCCCTGCGGCGTCGTCCAACGCTCAGCAGCAGCCGGCGAACGTACAACAGCCGTCGCAGATCCCGACCTCCGAGAGCGGGGTCGCTGCTGCTGCGTCCCAGCCCGCTCCTCAGCCTCAACCTCAGCCTCAGTCCCAGTCCCAGTCCGTCACTCTGCACCCAACCGAGTCCTCCTCTACCACGCAGCCCAACACCGAGATCTCTTCACCGCCCCCGCCCCCGCCCCCGCAAGCCGTGCACCCGAACTCGCACGCGTCCATGGTCGCCGACCCGTCCTCGTACGCGACCTCCCCGCGCACGGCCGCCGCGCTCGAGCAGAACGGCACCGTCAGCACGCTCGTGTCCGCGCTCGCCTCCCCCGTCCCGCACGGGCCCGACGGAGAGGCTGAGGGCGACGCCGACTTCGAAGAAAAGGTGTTGCGCACGCTACACACGTACACTGTTGGGTGCCAGCGCCCGCTCGAGGGGCAGGACAAGGAGGCGCTGGGCAGGTGGCTGGACGAGCAGAGCCGCAGGGCGGGCGGGGCGGAGAAGGCCGCAGAGAGGTGGGGATTCACGGGAGAGGAGGTCAGGGAGCTGAGGGAGGCGACTGCATGATGGGAGTGGGATGACGGAAGAGCGGGTTGCGGATCCCCTGCGATGTGTATTTGTAGTCTAATGGCGTAGCATCTCTAATCGGACTTTCTGCCAGCAATGCTTGGGATGGTCGCGAGTGTTGTATGATATCCAAGCGTACCCCGAGGGGGTGATATAATATAGCAGAGACGTGATTCTATCCTATCCTGTCTTACCCTATCGCGTTATCTAAAGTATCGGCGTGAGACACGAACCATTATGTTGCATAGATCCAAAAGCTTGATACCGGTCGTCGTGTCATAAGAGTCCCATCCAGATGTACCGTCCCAGCCACGGAAAGACCGACCGCAGGACGATCTTACTCCGTGGATATCCACCACGTCGGATAAAGGCCGAAGCATTACTGCAGCTCCCGCGGCCACTCCCTGCGCGGCCTCCACCGGCCCTCCACACCAAACCGCGGGTTAACGACGTAGCTCAAGCCGTCGTCAGGACTCTGTCCGACAGGCACTGCAGAACGCAAGAACAACAATGAGCCTCGTCCTCGATCCGCCCCGATCAGCGCAACGAAGCACTCACGGAACCACATCCACACCCGGTCCCCCATGACCGCCTCCCAGTTCCGCCGCCTGCTCCCCAGCCACCACAGGTGGCCCTCCTTCCCGATGCGCCCCCACTCCTCGTCCCACTGCCTGCGCGTCTCCCGCCGTGCCGCGAGCTGCCACCGCGCGTGGAGGCGGCCCAAGACGCGCTTCTCGCGCTCCTGCATCCGGCGCACGCCCATGTGCTCGACGGTCGACATGTTGTCCGCGATGAGGATGACGTGCGTGACGAGCAGCGCGGTCGTGAAGATTGCGAAGAAGCCGGATCTGAGTCACAGAGGTGGGATAAGTCAGCGGGATATATCATTGTCAGTAGCAGGGGAAAGGAAGGGGGATGGTGACGTACAGGGCGATGACGGCGATCTCCTGACCGTCTACGTCGAAGTCTGGTCGGTTCTGCGCTGCGGCGCGCGCGACGAGCCCGATGAGTGTTGAGCATACGAATGCGCAGAAGAGGAGCGCCCAGAAGACGAAGATGAGGAAGAACTACAGCAAGGAGGAGCGCATTATTAGGCTACAAATTCCTATCTGAACCGGATAGGCACGCACTTTGTGATTTCGCGCACCGACGCATTGTCCTACCCACGGACAGTGGTGATCGTACTTGAGGACGCACTGTCGAACAACACGCGGCTCTTTCCGTGAGTGTTGTCCTATGCAGCAACACTAGGCCGTAGGTACTCACGGTCCCACACGCTCGACAATGGTGCGCTCTGAACGGTTTTATGAATCCGTCTTTATGGCAATACCTGTTCTCCGGTAGGAGCACTGGCGTTTTGGGAGGGCTGCGCGTGTACATCATAGGCTTGCGCTCCTGCTCCGTTTGGGTGGCCTGCGTATCCTCTCGCTCGAGGCGCGCAGGGGGACCCGAATCTGCAGTGGCCTTCGCACGCACAGCCTGGACTGGTGCGAGCGTGTCAATCACGCCAACGTTCTCCTCCCCCGTCGGCGCCTTAGCATGGCCTGACATGGGCCGAAACATAAAGCGTGAGCTGTGTGTAGCCTACGAGGCTGCAGACGTTCGCACCGTTCTGCGAGGCCTTCTGCGCGCTGATGGAGCCAGAGATACTCCGCTTGTGTGCAGATTCCGATCGTCTGCGCTGTTTGCGCTCGGGTTGGGGAGGGTTTCGCGCCGCTCCGTACTGCGCCTGGGCGAGGTCAGCCTCACTTTCGGTGTCCCACCACGTCGGGAGGCCTGTTCGGGGCGGGGCGGAGGATTTGTGCACATGCTACGTTGATCGCGAATGGAGGTTCAGAGACGAAGTCGGCGAGAACTTGGATGCGTGCACGTACATGCTTGGCATAGCCCGGGGAGGTAAGGAGGATCTATTCCGGGATGGCATGTCAGCACAAGATGTGAAATTCGAAACGGACGAGATACGAAACGTCAAGAGGGTATCCACAGTAGCCTGCGTGCTGGCAGCATGGAGGTGCAGGGAGGAGGGAGTCAAAAGGTGGGAAAGCCGGTGGCGGATTTGAAGGTGTACATAGTGCGATCTGGAAGGCGTAGATGGCGCTAGCATGCAGATCTTCGCAGACATACCTTCTCAAACGCCCAGATCATCATGAGGCCCAGAACGCAGAAAACAACCAAGAACGCAACTACGTTCGAACGAGATGCCGGTCAGGAGGGCCAGTCCGCAGAAGCACCAATGGATGCGACTTACTGCCAATACTTCGGCTTCCGAGGGCGCTCGCGTCTTGCCTGATCATTGGGACGCAGAACCGCCCGATGTACACATACCACGCATAGGCGATGATTCCTATGGTTATGAACACGGCGAGCTTGCGCATGATCCATGGCTGAGGCTGGTTCCTGCGCTTCTCCGCACGTTCATTGGCCCTCTGGAAGATTCCGATGCACTTGTGTTCCGTGCCAGGTCCATCTTTTGCCTCGCCGTTGCCATTCGCGGCCGCCATGTACAGGCCAATGATGAGTCACTGTCTCAGAGTGGGACGTCGAGAAGACAGAGAGAAGCCGGAAACCGAGGGGAGAGGACGAGGGAAGGGTGGCGGAGCTGAGCTGAGAGAGAGCGCGCCAGGCTGGATGAGATCATCGCCACCTGCATACATCACATCACCTCTTGGGAATTAAAAATGGTCTTGCCGCCGGCATGCAGAGCCCTCCCTCGAGAGTAATAAAAGCTCAACTCAATACTCGAATGCTGCTAGATGAGTTCATGAGTGGATAGGTAGAGATCATAGTCTGCGTCTTGGGGGTGCAACGGAAGATATACCAGCGGAATGATTCAGTCCGCACTCGTATGCCCATTTTGCCTTGATCTCGATCTTCTCACGTCGCGAGGACGAGTCCTCCCTGGTCGTTGTGCTCAACCTCGACTTGCTCTTCTTCTATCTGCCTCGGTCCATGACAGCAAAGCTCAGGTTATATCGGCCTTCCTGGTGCTCACACTGCCTATCCTGATACTATGGGAATATGCAGGCGTAGCAACACTGTCAAACGTCAATGCCCCGCCGTCTGTCACCCGCGCACCATTACATCCGCTTTGGCGTCTCCCCGCCCTGTACCGATCCACTGACCATCCGCAAGGGCATCCAAGATGCTCTCGGGCAGTCTTTCGGGCTCGTGTCCTCTCATACGTATCTCGATATCATCTGGCTTGCGGATGATGGCACCGCGCTCGTTGTCAGAATAGGACCAAGGTACAAGTTTCGTATACTGCCGGGCCTCCGAGTAGGTCGTGTGGACTCCGAGATATAGGTACTGAGCGGTGCTTGTGTCAGCGATGCACCGAAGCTCCTCGCGGCTGTCGCAGCTGCTAGCGCGGTACCAAGGTTGTCCCTGGTGAAGAAGTCAACGTTTCTACCGTCCCTCCTCAGTACCGCTGGTATCTTGTCATGACGCAGGTATTGCTGCGCATTCTTGAGCACGGGGTACGGGAGCAATCAGCTTTTCTAGGTGGGCTTTTCGACTGCTGCTTACGGGTACCCATACCAATCTCATGATTTTCAGCGACCACCGCGGGAGGCAAAACGATGCGATAGGGAGCAAGCCGTCCTGAAGATCTACTGTATCCAGCCATCATTGCACGTGACTGGAGGGTATCACCGAACGGCCTGCGAAGGGCTCCCGATGTGCGATGCTGCAATGCTATCTAATGATCCAGACGTGCGGGTGGTGTGTCCACAAGAGTGGAGATTTAGGCTTCCGCCGTCAGCGCCATCGCACAAGCTCACTGGGCGTTAGAGTGAAACTCAACCGCCAGGGCATGTCGGTCGCGTCGGGAGGTGCTGTGAGGCATGCTCACACCACATTCTCAAGCAGGGGCGCATATAAGCCATCAGGACGCCTCCCATACCCATAACTCTTGAAGTTTTGAGGCTTCGTTCAATCACTACATGGTGGGCTTCATAGTTGAATAATGGCCGGACGAGGTGGAAGTTGGAACTCTCAAGCCAGGAACACTTACCTTTGGAAACAGGGAAATGCCGCGCCACGCTTCCGATCAAATTCAAGCGTCGGCTTCTGCTGCCGGCGGTGCACCCTGCTATTTCAATTGTAAGTGAGCACAGCCAATCGCATCAGGCCTCGCGCTCTTTCCGACCAAGCCGGCGCGCTCTCCTGAGCCTCGCGTCGTCGAGCGATGCAATGTGCAGCATGGGCGGCTGCAACCTTCTTTGTCGCATGTTGTTTTTTGTCGGCGTGGCCAGCTAGCGCTCCAACTTTCCCCTCAGCTCACGTCCTCCTCCCCCTCACTGCTCGGCGCACGCCGCGTTGAATATTTGACCCGTTAGCGATCCGTAGACACCACTATCGCGCATCCTCATATCCTGATCGATACCTACGAGGACTGATGTCGGAGGCCCCGAAGATCGTCGATAACACCGACCCCCACATCCCGTTCTTTATCAACCCGCAGTATGTCAACGTCACGGACATCATCTCGGACCAGGCATACGCCTACGTGCAGGCGGCAATTCCGTCTGCGCACAACAAGTCGGTGGCGGACATCACAGTGCCGAAATGGAGCTTCCAATACCAGTTCACAGGTGCGTATCGATACTCTCGTCTCCTGACAGTAGCCCTCCGTAAGGCAGGCGAACTGACCCTGGCTGCGCGCTATTGTATTCCATTTCACGAAGGGACACGAATATCACTGTATGGCGTGGTCATCCCATGGATTTCTGGGGCGCTCCCCACAGCGCAGTACGCGGTGGACGGGCAGTCACAGAACATCTCCTCGGCCCCCAACACGACCCGAACCCTACTCGGCGTCAACTTCTACAGGTCTGACTGGTTCCCGAACGGCACGCACATGCTCACAGTCAACGTCACGACTGCGACGGAGGACGGCCCCTACCTATTCGACTATCTCTCGATAGACACGACAAACCCGCCCGCTGCCAACAACACCGCCGCAACCAATAGCACTGCTTCGGCAAGTTCATCCTCTACTAGCACTACGAGCTCGAGTTCGTCTACGGCTAGTTCTTCTGGCACCGTATTCGGTTCGTCGACTCATAGCAAGTCGAGCGTCCCGATTGCGCCTCTAGTCGGTGGAGTAATAGGTGGATTGGCCCTGCTCGCACTGATTGCCTTCGGAGCATGGTGGATGTGGAAGAAACATAGGACGGAGGGAGTTTCGACGTACGCATACGCGCGGACAGGACAGTACGGTGAGTTCTTCTATAGGATGCCGAGACACTCACGCTTATATCTTCGCATCTCGGATTCCTCCCTTCCTTTCCCGTACGTTGCCGCCCTCAGATGGACATACACCGCACGTGGACCCATTCACGGTGTACCGCCAGGCAGATTCAGGGAGCACGCCCGTGACGATGGCTGATGGGTCCTACTACTCCGATCCGCCGCCCTGGCCCCCGAATCGAGTACCCACCCCAGCGGCGGCGTCGTCTCACTACTCTTCGGAAGGGCCTCCGCAATCTTCGCATACGCAGTCCGCGCCATCAGGCTCCAGATACGGTATCGGGAACGAGGCTGGGGCGCTCTGCGGCGCGGCGGCTGCAGGGGCGATCGCCGCCCCAGGCGCAATCATGTATTCGACAGGGAGCGCGGGTGGGAAGGCGGCAGAGGCACGAATGGAGGCGCTTCGCGCGCGACAGAGGTCTGTGTCGGACCTGGGTTCCTCGGATCTGAGCGCGGCGACGAGTTCGGTGCCCCCGCCTTATGCACCATGACGATGATGCCCGGGCGCATCGAGGGATGCGCTCGCGCGAGACCTTTTGCTCTTTTGATGATGTGGATGGGTGTGTACCCTGAGGATTGGGTTTGTATAGGATATACCTCGTCTGGGACGAATCATGAGCTTTATGACTACTGTACTTCCCATGTTTGTGATCTAGGTCACCATGATATCTGACATATATTGGGTAGTAACGTGCGCGGCTCCTTTCTTGCTCCGTGGTGTCATGGCAGTCCTCTGTGGATATCATGTACGTCCTGTGGTGTCGAAGGAGTCACAATGCTTACGGGGTGCCTTCTCAGGTCTCTATCAACAACCGAAGCATATCATCGCTGCCCATAGTCTGAGCCCGAAATGAGCGCATGAAGTCGCACTATCCCGGCGCCCAGGCTTCCGGCGCGTTCACAGGCTCGAGAGACTGGACCATCTCTCTTTCCCAGATCATCGCGTGGATGGCAGGACGTCTGCCTGATGGTACTGAACTGGATGACACTGGTATTAGGTCGCTCTGACTGGGCTGTCACCTCAAGCTCATCTGCGAGCGTTAACATCCTCAAGCTTTGTTCTGTCTATCCGCACTACCCGGTTACTCCCTCGATCCTCACAAATTTCCCTGGTCCAAGCGTTCAGCACCTCGAAAGCATGACTGCTACCACTCACTGCTGGACTTGTAGCGACACTTACGTAGACGATTTATTGGGCACACCTATCATATTCGGTCCCCCCGCGGAGGACTACATACAATGTTGGATGCCTATGACTGGCAAGCAGATGCATGGCTTAGCCTTGTTTCCCACATCCTCCATGGTTCAAGACCCGACGTTGGCGGCTTGCTTGGGTTCAGGAAGTAATGCCACATTCCAGTTCCTAGGTGAGCACTATCCTGTACTACCGCCTCGACCTCTATATCTTCTCGTCGAATTGGTTTCAGGACAGCAAGTAGCCGTTTACGGTACCGAGTATGGGCAGGGTGCAACCTCCTCGTATAGTATCGATGGCCAAATCATCTCTAGCCACACGTCCCAAGGGTCAGGCGTTGGCGTTCTCCTCTTCCATTCCGATGTCTTATCGGATGCGATACATACACTCGTCATCAACGTCACGGCGGCTTCGGAAGCTGTGCCGTTCACCTTTGACTGGATCGAGTACAACAGTACTGCACGCGGTGCATCCCAGACAGCGACTATCGCATCCTCAATTTCTACCAGTCTTTCCTCCCAGACTCCGTCCCTCCCCCCATCCACCTCCATGGAGGATCCTCCCAGTGCATCACATAGCTTGGCTACTGGTCGTGCCTCGAAGACGTCAGTCTCCACCGTTGCCATCGTTGGGGGTCTCGTAGGAGGCTTGGCGGGGCTGACGAGTATCATCTTGGCATTGGTCGCACTGCGGAATCGACGACGACGGCGCATGAGTGGGCCTACGCAATACTCTTACGGAGAAGTGGCCCAATACGGTGAGTATCCCCTAGCTATGCTCTCGGTCACTACTGAACGTACTACTCAACTCCTTACAGACACAGATAACTTTGTCGTACCGGAGCTGGGTGCGGAGCCTCCAGCCATAGTAGTCATACCAGCAGATGACACAGTATCTATGCAAGGTGCGGGTCTTCCTGGTACCGCTACACCTTCTCGTCCGCCGGTTGGTGGAGGGTATGGCACAGGGTCTAGAACGAGGCGTACCGGAGTCACAAAGGAGGAGATGGGTTCTGATTCACCACCTGCTTATACCCCATGACAACCGTAGCATGTGCTCGGAGCTTCTCAACTACGGCTTCCTTCTTTACTGCCCTACAGCAATTGATCCTGAGGGCTATGCTATGGTTCACAGCGCTCGGCCTTGGGCGCATCTCACGACGCCCACAATTCCATAGTGTTTGGGACACAGTCTGATCGCCTTCTGTGATACATAACGTGTGAAGCTCTGGCGAAGAGAAAGGATTGGCCGTTGTAGCATGCCCGCAAGCGGTGCAACCATCGATGGGAGGGCGGGGGGCATAGACCGCCTTCTCCTTTCGATATACCTAGTCCATATGTCCTGTACAAACCTACCTGACCACTCTAGTACACTCCATGGCATCCTCGAACGCTACATCCTCGAATACTTCCACTCCACTAGCTATCATCGATGATCATACACTTGATATCGTCAGTATGGGCATCACGCCCTTCAGGCAAAGACCCGGATTACTAGGTGACATGCGGGACGCGGCTTATAACAGCTCGCTTACCATCTCTACTGTGCCTTCATGGAGTGGCACAATTATGTTCGATGGTGAGCTCCATTTCCGCCTTGACAGGAGGCTCCTTCATAAGGGAACATCTCCAAGGAACGTACACACGGGTAGCTGTGTACATCTGTATTCCTCCTGGCCCCATTGACATCCCGAGCACGGCTTTTGCGACATACATCCTGGACGGCATCCCGGCGGGCCCCAGCTACTATGTACCACTCACGGACCGTAACTTGTTTATTCCTCGGTTCGCCCACTTCACATCGGAGGAGATGCTTGCAATCCCTGGAGGAACGCATAACCTGACCATAGAAGCGTCCGCCACCCTCGAGCATCCTTACCTCCTCGACTATATCGTGCTGTGGAACAAATATCTAGGCCCCAATCAAACCTATCCGGACAGTCCTACCTTAGTCTCTACTCTATCAGCTCCCCCGGCCTCCGGGACAGTTGCAAGCACCGGTCAAACTGGAGTTACTCCAGTGGTGGGAGTGTCGAATACCAGCATACCATCGCCTTCGAGCGTCCTCTCTTCCCCCGTCGGTTCAGCGCCAGTAGACACGTTTCCCTCCGCTTCGTTCCAACCTTCCTCAAGGTCCCCTGCCACGTCCTACATAGCCGGCGCTATAGCAGGAAGCATAGCAGCGGCTGCCGCGTTCGTGGCTGCGAGCTTTTTTGTATACCGCCGTCGGAGACGGGGTAAAGGAACAAATGTCCCTACAGACGGTGAGTCTAATCAACGCCTCCTATGAGTCAAACTGCAGGGATAATGACTAACGAGATGCTACAGACAGTTCTAACGAGTGTACATACCCAGATCACCAGCCGCTCATGGACGAAGCACAAAGCTCACGAGTCGGTGCGATGGGCACTGCGGAAGGGCATCTGCACGATTCACCCACCGACACACCGCTAGGGTTCTACACCTCGCTCGTGAGACATGAGACTGACCGGGGGAAGGTCAAGGAGATTCACTTGAAGCCGTCTCGGTCTGATTTGAGCGACTATTTCGGCTCACATCCGGACATGAGCATGGAGCCTCATGTTATCACCGATGACGCTCCGGCGGAGACTCTCCCATTGTACACCAGGTCGTCCGGTGGAGAGTCTTCCCAAATGCTGGAGTAGGACATTGTTCGTAGCCATTGTGAGATTACAGTGTACATTCCGGATACATATCCTACATTGTGTAACATGCTCAGCACATGGATGGATACGTGATACAATACAGTGGATACACGACGAAGGGTCCATACCAGGGATCATACATAACATCGATCGCAAGCTGCGTTGGCGGCGACGGACGTAGGAGGTTCATCTACGGCGGCTCATCACGAAGCACCCCTCGTATCCCAGGACGTCAGGAGGGCTCAGGGTATCCCTCCAGCGTCCCGAGAGGTTCCCTTCCGCGTTGCCCACCATGAAGCCACGGTACAACCACCGCCCTCTGTCGCCATCGACCTTGGGAGCGCGTCAGCAGACACATCGATCGCCAAGTACATTAGCGACGCACGTATTCTTTCGACAGGCTGATGAACCCGTCGCACGGCCTGATGCGCCCCACGAGGTTGAACTGCCCCCACGCCGAATGGCCCTGTGGATACACGTACACGGTGAGAGACACTCTCATGGACCCACAACGCGAAGGCGTACCTCTCCCGTGATGAACACGTCCACGAGCCGCCCGCGCTGCTCGGCCGGTGTGTTCCGCACGCTCGCCCAGCTTCTGTGAAACACCCGCTCCGGGCGTCCAGGCTCCTTCACAAAAACGCCCTCCGAGGTCTCCGAGATCTGGGTGCCGTTGGGGATGTATCCTCGCAACGGGTTGCCTGGGGACACAGGCCAGACCTCGGGCGCGTCTGGCTCGTCTGAGGCATAGAGGTGGTGTTCGCGTAGCTTCCACAGGTGAGGGTGGTGGGCGACGAGACTGCGTTGCAGGACCGTTGGAGGGGCGCCTGAGAGCAGCGCCGCGTATGCCGTAAACTCCGTGTACTAAGGGGGCACGTTCGGTAATGAGAATACGTCCCCGCAGCATGTCATGACGCGGTTGACATACCGTGAAGAGCCCTTCCCAGACGCCTTCCAGGCTTCCGGAGATGAAGGCACCAGAGAAGGCGGTGCCCAACGGCTTCGTCGTGTCCGCCAGGTGGAGCCCTCTCATCCATTCGGCCTCCCATTCCCGGCTGGAGGCGTTGGCAGCGAGAGACGGCGGGGTCGCGGAAGGCGGCTTCATGTAATGTATGGTGTCCCAGGAGACCGAAAGCTTATTCGCCAAAGTCAAATAGGCCAGGATCGCGGATGGGGCGGGCGCCGGCGGTGCCATCTTGACGGAAGTGCCGAAATGCTTGATTGCAGACGCTCCTCCTCGGGCCCGGCTTGGAGGGGCGAACTCATTCCACGGGGGCTGGCAGAGGGGGTACTGAACCACTATATTAGAGTGAAGCGGAGAAGTTGTACTACGTATGTGCGAACCTGGTGTGCGCCGAGCGCAAAGAGCTTCAAGACGCTGGACGCTTCCCTGAAAGCGGTATCGTCATCCGATATGTACTCATCTATTGAAAACGGAGTATGAAGAGAGCGTTAACAACATGACCCTCCACAGACATCATCAGCCATCTCGTGTGTAAGGAAGAAGCAAGCGCCTCCATACTGTGGCGTATGGCATGTCTCATCGCCGAGTCTTAGAAGCCATAAATTTACTATGCATGATTATTTAGGCAGGTTGAGACCGACGACATGTGGTACAAAAGCGATGGAGATGTCATTTGTTACGGATTTGCGATTTCTGACGGGTATCGTGAGAGGAACAAGCCGGCGTAGCCTACGGCCTGAGACACAAGCTTTCGCCACAATGCCGGGAACAGGCAACGAAAATGGGAAGCATGAAAGCGGCGTACTCACCAGGCTTCAGCATGTACCAGAACAGCCATAACGCTAGGGCCGAGCGTTCGTCATTCGGCGGCCACAGATCTATTTTGACCGACCAAGCTGCGAGGGAAGCTCCGGTGGGATGGAAGAGGAAGTCCTTGAGCCAGACATCAAACCTTGCGTACTCCCGGAGCTGGAGGTCGTTCTTGCCGTCGTTCTCCAGCATCATGAGGTACGCCATCCACAGGATCGAACGAAGGGCGTCGCGGTGGGTAGGGCTGAGCGCGTACGACGTCGCGAGACAGTCCGTGCGGCTGCGGATGCGCTTCAGGAGCGTACACCTGAGCTTGAACTCCTCGCATGCCTCCGCGGGGCCAATGGCTCTGTCCTTCTCGCCGATACGCCATGATGGACATGCGACGTCGAACTTGAACGCGAAGATGCGGGACCAGAGATACGGGTTGGAAGATACTGAGAGCACGGCGTGTGTCCGGCGGTCGACGCTGAGGAGCGCTGTGATACCTGCCGGTGGGCCGAGGAAGCCATCCGTCGCAGCAAAGAAGGCGATATGCTCCAGAACCTCCTGGGGAATGGTGGCTAGAGAGGACATGGCTGAAGGTCGACTGAAGGTCGTCAGAGACGATGTCCGAGGTAGTCGGAGAAGGTACAGAGTCAGATCCACCCAAGCGGAGATCCAATCAGCCGCTCGCTCCAGCTCACAAGCATGCAGGTAAGAGCAAGCATTCAAGATTCTTCAGTCTACCGTGTGCGCAAACCAGGTGATCCCGATGAATACTATGCTACAGAAGCCAGCCAAGAGTGAGCCGCTACGCTGAGCATCCCCGATTTATTCTATGACCATCAACTCAAACCAAAGCGTCAAGAGTGATTTTGCGGACTTTGTCACTATGAGCACAGAAGACGACGGAGAATGTAGGTGCACAATATAGCCAGACTAGAGACACTATGTATACATGGAAGACCAGTTGGCAAAACTCCTCAATGCGGTCAACGGATGCCCTTTTTCAATCGCTATCGCTATCCGAAGCCGCAGAACGTACCGGTTCCGAGTGCTCGAGTTCTATCTCTATACTAAGCACGTACGTCCTCGTTTTTTCGTTGTCCTGCCTGTCATCCACGGGCGCCGCAAGAGGCTGCGTCGGCGTGTCAGGTCCTGCGTGCATGTCCTGATCCCCGGACTTGTCGCATACCCTTCCATCAGGATCCCTCCGCCTCTTGTGTCTTGGAGCCCTAGTGGGTGAGTCTGTCGTGAGGGTCATCCTGAGTCGCATTCGCCCTTCAGTAGCTGAAGTGACCTCTTCCACTCTAGAGGCGACGCCGTGAAAGAAATGCCACGACTCAACGTGCTCGTCGTTGTGATCTCGTACGGGCAAGTCGGAGGGACGTGGACTATCGGCTCCGTCGGATGAAACCCGGACGGTGAGTAGACCCAGAGCACATCCGCGTTCACATTTGCACCGGCTGACGTGTATGCGAATCGAACCGAGTCCTCCGTTCCTCGAGAGCGTGACGACCGAATTCGAATCATTCTGCGCTACTGAAAATCCCAGCATTGAGAGCAACTTCTGATTCCAGTCGCTGAGGCGCACTTCGAACGGCCCCGGAGCCTGGCGCAGGGCTGAGTAGAGAGATGCGTTATATTCCAAGTCAATGATTGTACGCGAGGGATAGTGAGGGATGTAGACGTCGGTCATGGTCCACCCGGACGAGCGTTCGGCGACTTCAGAAGCCGAAAGGAAAACTGTGCGGGTATACTGGGCGAGAGGCTCAGGGTCAGCCTCATCCACAGTGCTGGGAAACTCCTCCGTGGCTTCAAGGAGGCGAGCACTGAGATGACGAGTGCCCACGAGGAATTCCGGTTCTCCGCCATGCTCCTTGTATGGCCGAAGAAGTAGAGCAAGAAAGCCCTTGTCAGGATGTTTGCACCCCAGAAGCGCTAAATGAGTGGGAGAGTCTGGGTATGAATTCCGATGGGGGAGAGGGGAGAGGGGTAGACGAGCATGCACGCCGTACTGTGTGAGCTCAAACGCCTCGTTCGCTACGGGGATCTCTAACTCCGCAGCTCGTCAGGTGTGATGCGATCCAATGCGGAAGAGCCTGCAAATTCATGCAAAGATGATGCGAGCATGAATTGTGCCGAAGTTGGTGCATCTGCGTGAGGAGACGAGGAAGAAGAGCCGCCGAGCCGGGTTGCCGATATATGATCGTAACAGGGTCCCCAAGTATACAAAGTCTGGTCGGAGTTCGCTTTCAAGATCTCCTCTTGGAGACGGATGAGGGCGTAACGGCCTTCTCCATAGGCGACGGGGATTTTGACACCTACAATGTCCATCAAAGAGTAGGCCTGGTCCTCCACGCGTGTCGTCGTCCGGGCTGCAGCCCAGGAAAGCCGCTGTGTGATGGGAACGTCCGCCAGTGGTCGTTCACCTGCGAGGACAGATCGTGGGATTCCTGTTGCACGTTCGACCAACGCGAAAATTTCGGGGTCATCCTTCGTGCCAATCTTGATCCAGTCCTTGGACACGAAGACGTGCTTCCGTGGAGCAAGGAGTTCCTGCAGGGTCCACCCCCGATCGAACCACTCGCTCTCCGCGAGCTCCTCCCGCCAGTTCGTGCTGTGGACATCGTGGAGGAAAACATAGCAGACGGTTGAGTGAGCATACCAGTCGTACATCGCAGGGATGGCTTCTTCCACCTCCCACGGGTTGCTCTTGTCGATGCAGCAAGTATCTGCCCAGCCGTATCGAAATCCGTCCTCCCAAGCGAATGAGCAAAAATGCCGGAGCTTCTCGTCAAAGCGGCTGAGAACGGCATCACCTCGCTCGGCCTGTTCATTATGGAATCGGCAGATGTCTTGATAGCTCTGCTCCGAGAGAGAGCCTTGGGCTTGATTCAACCATCTGTGGGATAGGATGGCATAGTGGACGCTGTGCGGATCGCTCATCGTATCGAATTTCCCCGTGTGGGTCTCGATAAGGCGGATTTTCGGCTAAAAAGACATGAATGTATTGATATGACGAGAACCTTCATAGTTCACTCACACGCTGTTCCACGTCCAGGTCCCCGGTAGCGGATGCTTGACTCGACATTGGGCCATCCGCATTTGATTCGCTCTCCTCGCTGTCTGACGCACCAGACCATGTGTTGAAGTGATTCTTCGGCTTCGGGAAGGAGGACACTGGCCGTCCAAAGAAGTTCTCTGAGAAGCGCCGAAACTGAAGGTAGGAGCGTGGACGCGAGTTCTTCTTGAACCAGCGCAAGTTTTCGATCATTGGGTTGGGCTGTATATGGACAAGCGGGTATACGGACTTCATCACCGGGGGATGAGAGCAAAGGGCCCTTAGGTCATTCTCTGACAGATAAAGCAGGCGGCTATAGCAAGGTCCGTCCTCGTGGTCATGGTACAGTGATCTGTCTTCGTGGTCATGGTACAATGGTCCGATTACCCGTACTGACTGCGAGTCTGAGGGCACCACAGGCAGACCGAACAAACCAAGTTCCCCACGCCTCGTGCAAGGCAGGAGAGCAATGTGGATACCATCGAAGACCACGGTAGGAAGTATCATATGACCCGGTGGATGCGTGAATGTAACCGACGCATATAGCTCGCTCAACGAAGAGCCTGAGATGCCGAGTTGTCTTGCGAATGTCGGGAGAGAGAGACTGACCCGATCGGGTTCACTGCCCTGAGAAGCATAGAAGTGGTGACGGTGACACAGCAACGAGGACGTGTTAGTGGAATCAGGGGTTTGCAAGCAAAGGTGCGGTATTCTATCGGAGAGGTCATCGAGAGAGATGGATGGTCCCCAGGCAAGGAGTGTGTGATCGGGGCACCGCTTGTAGGCCTCGACCTGGAGACGCCAGAATGCGGTCTCGCGTTCGCCATACATGGGCTGCAGGCCGACGCCCAAGATACCCATCATCGAGTATGCTTCATCCTCTTGGCGGGTCGACTTCCTATGCGACCCCCATGCCATGCGGTTAGCCATGGGAACGTCGTCAACAGATTGCTCCAGTGCAAGGATTTTGCGATCAATGCCTGTGATCTCCTTGACAAGGGACGAGAGCGTGTTCTTGGATCCGAGCAGCGCCCAATCGCGCCCAAAGAAGAGAACGATGCTGGGGGCAATGAGCTCCTGTAATGTCCACTTGCGCGTGAACCAGCGGCTTTCTATGAATAGACCGTTGTGATCGTCTAGAACGTCCGATAGGTAGACGTAGCACACTCTGGCGAGGCCGTACCAGTCGAACATGGAGTTCATGATTTCCACCAGCTCGGTGTGGTCTGCCTTGTTGATGCAGCAGGTGTCTGTCCAGACAAGCTCGAAGCCGTCATCACGTGCGAGCTCGCAGAAGCGGCGGATCTTCTCGGGGAGGGAAGAGAGAACGGAGGGGCCACAGGGAGGAGGGCCACATCGTTTCTGGATTTGGCAGACATCCTGGTACGTCGGCTCGCCTTCTAGGTTCCAAGTATGGGATAGGATGGCGTAGCGGACCTCTCGAGGATCGGTGACCAACTCGAACTGTCCCGTCTTCACATTGAGCAGTCGCATGCTGTGCTTGATGACCCGTTACGGTCTGTCGTTTGCAGTATACAGCTTATGGCACTCACAGTGACGTTTCTCGGTATGAGCGGAACACATGCAAGACGAGAACTCCGCTTTTGCGCTTCGGCTCCTATGCAATGGTTATCAGTTGGAAACAATACTTGCAGCAAGAAGGAACCTGACTTACGGAAAAGACGGAGGAGAAGTGAGGGGCAGCCGGACTGACCCCCGAGCCTATAAGAGGGATGCGGCCTGTGACAGACGCTGCCTTAGAGACACCATGAGTAGTGTACGGGGCAGAATAGTTTCGGCCTCTGGCAAATGGCAGATTGGCAAATATGGCAATTGCCAGGGCCGGCAAATACTGGCAGATCAACGGGCGCTCCGGGGAGCCTCTGGCGATGGAGAGTGATTAGAGCTATCCATTGAGGCCACAGAAAATATCCGATGCTCTTTAGTGAAGATTTAGAACATGAATACTGCATAGATATTGCTGTCTATCCACTTCCCGCAACAGAGTACACTCATACAGGTGATTTCCCATCTAGCTGAGAGTTTCAGCCCATCAGTCAGGCGCCGGGATGACTTCTCAAGACAAGCTAGTCAATAAGGCGGCCATCAATTGTCTCACTCATAACACATACCGCTATATTGAAACACTCCCCAGAGTATAGAGTGGAAGGACTGTCTCTTACTGAGCTACTCTGTCTCTGTGGGCGACCGGTAACGGCTCCATTAACAGTAAGCGCTCGACAAGCGCCGTGTATCTGCCACCAAATTGCCGGTCTCGGTGGCGGGCAAAATGGCAATTGCCGCTTGGCAGTTGCCTCTGGCAGATTGGCAGCGTTCTGCCAAGAACACTAACCATGAGGCCCCCCTTAATCCCGAGTCAATCGATAGTACGCGTGCGTGCCACCGTTGTCCCGTGCATATCGCATTCCTACGCTTCCACGATTGTCAGTAGTTTCCACCAGCGTTGGAGAGCCAGCTCGCGTTATCTTTATCCAGACACGCAGCATGCAAGACCGCACAAGATGCGCAGCGGCGTCGAGCACAGGGCTTGTACCAGATCGAATGTATTCGGCGTCGCTCCAGGCAACCCACTTTCCGCGCAACCCTCACTTGGCCTACGAGCCCGAGAACGATGGTGAGTCGTATTATCGATTTGCTTGTACCCAACCTCAGGGCTGCTACAAGCCGTATCGACGCGCACCGAACGCTGAGTTGACGCGGTGGCCCAGCGCCATTGCAGGTATTAGGTTCTGCTGTACAGGTCGCTTTGTTTGTTGCCTCGCCTGCAAACATTTTCCCACGGCCTTCAAGGCGCCATCGATGAAGCCTTTTAACGCGATTGAACGACTTGGCCATAGCATTCAGAGCGGAAAATATAAGGTTTAATAGCAGAGGAGCGAAGTCGGTTTCCAAATGGCAGAACGCCGGACAATGAGGCATCCCACCTGACCTTCCGATGCGGCACGGACATGTCGCCGGCAGTATAGCCTTTACAGGTCAAGAATCTATCTCAGAAGACACGCACGACTCAGTGATACGTCCTGATACAATTATTGGGGAACGACGCACCGTATAGAGTGCTTCTATGGGCGCTCAGGGACGCCCCTCGTCGGCGTCAAGCACGAGCCAGCTGCATAGGTCGTGCCAGCTACTCATGCGAGACAACAGGCATAGTCGGGTCCTAGGGACGACTGTCCCCTCGAAAAAGACCTGAAAGACCTGGTTTAGCGGTACGGGGTATGTGAGGACTTGCAATGACGCAAAGCGGGCTCAAACGGTGAAGGCGAACAAGTTCCTAGTTCCTAATACTACCATAGACAATCAGGTGAGCTACAAACACAGATAGCAATACTATAGCTTGGTCACAAACGAGAAACGGAGCGCAGGTGTATCCATGGCAAAACCCGTCATGATGCAGGCTTGGCGGTGCCATTGACCGTGACCTCCTCATCGTCACCGATGTCGTCCGCGGAAGGGACCGCCGCCGAGTTGGCAGCCCCCGCGGCAACGCCTCCTCCAGCTACCGGCGGCGCAACATCCCTGTGCCGAGAGCGAATGTGTGGTGAGGACGAGCGATTGACACGCGACCAGCAGAACACACGACGACGCACCACTTGATCTGAAACCTGGTCACCCTCGGCTTCGTGTTGATGTCGCGCACGAGCCTGTCGAAGCGGATCGGCTCCGGGAGGGCGTCCTTCATCTCCTCGTTGTCGTACTCGGTGTTCTGGTAGTAGCCGACGCGGACGAACTCCTGGTCCTTGTACGAGCCGGTGAGGATGAGGGCGGCGACGCCGAGGACGTCTTCTGGGGGGATCTTGGAGGGGTTCGGGGCGGAGCCCTCGAACTCGAACGCGTTCACGCCGACGGGCACGGGGCCGACTAGACAGTCGTCGAGCTCCTGGTCGAGCTCTTCGTTGCCCGGGGACGCGACGTAGATGAGGCGCCATTCCAGATCTGATGCACGTTGTAAGATAAAAAAGACTGGTGAACACAGACGGCGTACCTTCTGGGAGGGGAGCTATGCATTCGAAGGTGACCCTGAAGTGGTATGGGTCCAGGAAGCGAGCGGGGTTGTTCAGAAACTCGACATTCTGCAAGTTATATGAGTAGCGTCTCGGGACATTTCATGCAGTCTGGCGCACCCTGATCGTAACAATGGACATAGTAAACTGTGCGAGTGGATGGGAGGAGGACGGGCGGCGGAGGAGGCGGAGGCGAAAGCGGAGGCGGCGATGGTGGATCGGTGGCAAAACGCGTGGCCACCAATCCAAGACGCGTCTAGTCACAAACGCGTTACGCCCGCATACAGGTCACCACGGTCACAAGCACCATATCGGGAAAGAGCGCCTTTGCTTTCGTTGTATAGCGGTAAGACGCCACTATGTACTTAGGCGTCGCTGAGTTCGAGTCCACTAGCTGCGGCTATTGCTTTACCTTTTACTTTCTCTCCACCGTCGTTCTGTTCTAGCTCCTGCCCTCTGGTCTTGCATCTCTCTGATACCCACGGATATTGGCTGATCTTGCCTAGCTACAAGGAGGCTAAAGGACGTAACGGACAGAAGGCTTTCTTGCCTACCATCATCTGCTTGCTTTCGACCTGACGTCGTCCACTCGTTTGCTCGATCCTAGATTTGTGGCCAACTATTGGAGATGGCTGGGAAAACACTCAGCAACGGGACGCTAAGTCTCCGCTTCATGCAAAATGCCCAGAGGGCAAAACTACAGGCCCAGGTCGAAGTGGAGCAGGCCAAGGTCAAGGACGACGCCGAGTGGTCTGTCTCGCAGGAAATCCGAGATGCATGGGGATTGGGCGAGTCTTTGAGCAAGCAGTACGTCCGTCACATTTCCGCATCCATGGCTGATGTAGATCTGTCACTCCTGCAGGGAAGACAACGTGCACGAATCTTCATATCTGCCCTTCATCTTCCAGTCGGACAAGGGTGAAGGAACGTCATCTGCGTCTCAACCAGACGGCAGACCCGCTTTCCGGGGCCGTCGGGCGTTCAACGCCAAAGGCAAGGAGGTCGTGCCGGAGCCAGTGAGCGCCACAACCGTCCATCCTGCCCCACCCTCCGTCTAACCCGACCGATACGCCCCATCTCCCTCTTCCTTCTAGCCCAAGCCCCAAGAACCCGGCGAGATAGAAGAAGAGGACGCAAAGCCGCAGAGACTACGCTCCAGATTCGAGCCGCTGCCCACGTCGATCTCCGGCTTCTCAAACGCCTCTCTCGTCTCCACGAGAAGGGACGGCAAGAAGGCGGTGCGCACGAAGACCGCGCAGGAGCTCGTCCGCGAGAGCGCCCCAGCGCCCTTCCCCGCCTCCTTCCTCCTCGAACAGGACGAAGACGTTAAGCCGAGTCCCGCGTCCGCGTCTGAGGCATCGGCGATACCGCACGGCGCGGGGTTCGTTAGGCCCGCGGGGGTCGACGCGCCCGGCCCCCCGGGGGCGCGCAAACGCGACAGGGAGCAGGGATCTGGTGCGGGAGCGGAGGGGAAGAGGCGGAAGAAGAAGAGGGAAGCGAACTCGTGAGGCTGTCCTGGTCGCCCGGCGTTCGTCTTCGCGGTCGTGGTCGCGTTCTCCGTGCCTCTATCTCCGCACGCCCTCACTTCCGTTTTGCCCGTCTACGGTGGTCGGTGGACGTAGTAGAGGCGTGCTTTCCGAGCCACGCCCGGGGCGCTCTATACCGGTGGCGTACAGGATGGGTTCCATGCCAGGATTTGTGTTTCTTCTACTGAGAAGCCGTGTTTGTTGTTTCGTTAGGGCGTTGGCAGAATACACCGTGTGCGTCATCCGGTTACCTCCTTCCCTCTGTGGCCGATGTGTCGCGTGGATCACTGACTTTCCCGCAGGTGTGACTGATCCGAGGACATGTGATCGGCTTGTGGTTCTGCAAGCTAAAGAGGGAGGACCCAGGAAGAGTGCTGGTGAGCTGTTCGTCTGTCGAGGTCAAGAGGCCTTCGCCGCTTCGTAATGGTGGCATACACCCGTGTTAATGCACTGTTCACGAGACGTCGTCATATGGGCGTGCAGGTGAGCGTGATGGTCCGCACAAACACCGTGGATCGGTATTGAAATTCCTACGTCCTCAATGATGAGTGGAGGTCAGAGTACGCGCGATCTTAAGGCGATTCCGTTCGCGATTCTGTGCGGATCGTGATTTTTCGTATCGCAGTGAGATCGTAGCCTACTCTGGCCTCCATATATCGAGGGAAGATCCTGGGAACGATGGTGGTCGCAACTCTGAGAAAGACTTGGGGGACGCAGCTGAATCGCGGACAGTAGGATCACGAGTCTGGAGGCAGAAGCTCCTCCCGAGGGACTTCTGCGATCTTGCGCGATGATGCCCAGATTGCCTCCAGATCGTCCTCCAGAACCGTCCCAGGATCGTGCCGTAGAAGTGCATTGTGACTACGCCTAACAATTGAACAATGAGCAGAAACGACCCCCAGTTGTGGAGGAACGCGGCAGCCTTCCACTACAGGCCGATGACAGAGCTTGAACTCCATCCACCCCAGGCGCGACTCGTCCTCCTTCCAAGCGGTCAACCCTGCCCGTCGACTCGTCCGATTCTTCTCCCTAGACCAACGGCCAAATGGGCTTTTCCTCGCCCCGAAGCAGCACCCACAGGCAGAACGCGTCATGCCCGCCATGTGACTCGCCGCCCCGTGTCTTCTACGTATCTCGCGTTCTCCCGCAAGGTTTCCGAAGCGGCTGTATCGCGCCGTCCTGCTGGCCAAGATCCGAGCCGGTACGCCTTCCATCCTTGCATCGTCCATTTGGGCAACCCTGCCACTCACTCATGCACCGCGCACCGTGCATCCTGCCACTGCATCTCGTGCCATGGTTCACGATCCAGCCCGAACACCCTCCTGGATGGCGTGGGGCGTCGGCGGGTCACGAATCAGATCAAAGATCCTACAACGACTCTACGTGGACCCGGCAGAGCCTTCGCGTATCGGCCTCATGAACGCCACAAAACCCAGTGTCGAAAGCCCGAAGGCCGTCTCCTGCGAGGGAACACGCAGGGTGCGGCGCGGAAAGCCTTCGCGAGCGCGATCTGCACCGTTGGATCGGCGCGAGAACGAGGACGCCGGGGACGCGCGAAGGTGGGCGAAGCGAAGCCGGGCGAAGCGGTCCTCCGGAGGGCTTGGGTGGTTCTATAGCCCGGGTAGTGTCGATTTTCTTATTTCCTTGCCCTTGCGAATGGTGCGTTCCAGTCTCGCGCCTGTGTGGATTTGCGGTGCTTTGCGAGTCTTGCTGAGAAGTCGCTCGAATGGCTTAGTGCTGAGCGTAGAGATGCTTCGCGATCAGAGGCACGTGTGTACGGCCGGTGCTGCTCATTTCTCATCGCGCTTCTCGGGTGAACTTTTACACAGACTCACCGATAGCGCATTCACAGACCCTGCGCGTTCGTCCACCGTCAAGTGCTCAGGCAACAGCACACGCAGCACGATCTCATCCCTACGTGACTGCGAACTTAAAACAAGCTTAGCAGAGCATAGACTGCGAGCAAGCCTGGTGCTCGCAATCTGGCACCTGGGGCTTACGGACACTCGGCGACCCGGGACGTCGGTGTTCCCGCACGTCCCAAGATATCTAGCGAATCGCAAGACCTTCGTCCGCCCAAGCCCTCACCAATTCCTCTCAGGTGTTCGGCGTCCGTACCGGGCACCCCTCTCGTGCCCCGTGCTTGGGTACGACTGGTGTGTCGCAAGAAGACGCGTTAGAGATTAGCACAAGCTAAGCCTTATGACTCCGTGGAGCTCGGTGCGAACGGAGCTTGAGCTTGAGTCATCTACGCCCCTCATACGTGCGAGGTTGTCGTATGAGGCACGCTCGAGGCTCCGTAACCTGGGGTCCATTCATTCCAATGCCTTGTGCCTCGCTGTTGCTCTGTACTCCAAGCCTTCTGACGATCTGCGTGAGGGAGAACGGACCGATGTCTTCGATGATGCGTGCTCTCTTCCACACGCCTTACGCAAATACTCCGCCTTCACAGCGTGTAGACGTCAGTCGAGTAGGGTGGCCGGCGGTGTCTGTATGCATATAGTACAATGGACATTCCAGGGGGATTCGCGGAGTGGAGAGAGGCCCTGCCCAACAAGCTCTCCGAGGTTCCCCAATATGTCCAGGAAGAGTATCCAGTCGCTGCTCTTGTGGGCGTCCCTGACCAACGTTGGTGATACTGAGTGGTCTCTATTCAAAGAGTGCGGAAATCGGAGAATGGCGCGGACTCGTAGGTGGGACCGTGTAGACTTCGACTTTCACGGTATCAGACATCACTGCACGCCCCTGGAAGGCCTTAATGAAATCTTTACCGGTCCCGCCTTCGCGAGCGTGCGTAGGTTCTGTCAACTGAACGCTTTGCATGGACATGCGGCCTCCTTGCTCCAGTGCGCCAGGCGCCGCGGTGTAGCAAGGGCACACGCTCACTGCTGGAGAATGATCGGCGTCGGACGGCCATCGCTGTCATTCCGCCTCCATGCCGTCGCAATGTGGTCGGTAGCATCTTGCCCGGATGGATTGGGGTCTTCGACGCCGGCAGACAGGCGGGGAAGCGCATATATGAGCTCGTTGTCCGGTTCTGATTCCTCCGGTATCTCGCAATAGCGGGAAATCTGCTTGTTGACACACAGCATTCGAATACTGTGTCTTCACTTCTGGCCGCTTGTCTGTGCCATTCGAGTCGGTGATGACAGGGAAATGCGGCCCGAGACGCCTGCCAGAGATAACTCTTGAGTTATTGCTACCCCAAGGGAATTGCACACGAATTGTTTCCACTAGCCTTAGAACTCTGGGGTGTGAGTGGTCTTGCTCGGTACGACGGCGCTTCTCAAGGGACTGATGAGAATGAAAGAACACTGTATCTTCTTTTTTATGAGCTAGGTCTTTCCCTAAAATACGTATTCAGATGACCGGACGATCTCGTGTTCATTCTCATCAACATCCCTGACGTCCCACAGTTCCTGTATGAACCCCTTCTTCGAAAGGTAGGCTCAACTGACTGGAACTCGGGAAGGCATAGTAATTTATCCGTATATCCCCGTTTGAACCCTATGTACTTACTGCCTTCGCTCCTGCGTGCCAGCCAAAGCAGCTCACTGTCCAGGTCTGAGATTCACCGCGTCCTCGGTTGATAGGTACGGTATCTATCATGGTCAAATATAGACCGTGCGAGCCCTCGAATCGAGGGCGCTAGGACATTGAGAGCAACATGGTACGTTCCAAGACGATATCCAGACCGTGACACCCTTTGGACCCGTCTTCCTCAGGTCACGACTAGTTGGTTCTGCGGCGCGTTGGACGCACTCTCACCATCGGCACGTCTGTGCCTCCTTATCACCTCACGACTCGTCCTAACACCGCGGACTCCTCACGCGCCCACGTACGGGTTTCGAAGCTTCGTCGTCCTTCGCCGGCTGCTAAGCTTAGTGTAGCTACTGTGGCGGGTCCGATGCTCGGAGGATCGCAGCCCGTTGTAACTCTACGCTTCGCTTCTGGTACCGATCATATCAGGCGTATGATCGCCTGTACAATGGATGGCTCCCATACGTCAGCAATGAAGAACCTCGCAGTAGGTCGTATACACAGGATGAGACGAAGGGATCCCACCGGCGAGAATACGTATCATGAGCGCTGGGAGCGAGACACCGCTACTGACGCCCTAGAAGGTCTCTGTGAGTACTCATAGGCGTCTCAACCAGAAAATCTTCAATGAAACGATGCAGTGTTTACGTACCTGGCGCCAATAGAAGAGGTATCTTGTTCGCCAAAGGGTGCTGTAGAACCTGAACCTCTTGGATACAGTGGTGTCTCGCGTGCAATCAGGGTCGCGCCGTGCTTTCGGGGTCGGAATAAGCTGGAATGACCCGGGCAAACCAGCCTATGCCGGTACCGGCGCGTAATGCATAAGTGTATGCCAAGGAAACGAGCAAGTTCAGAACCAGCGGGCGGGCTGTTCGGTATCGCAATGATGCCCTAAATGCAATATATGCGGCTTGCCCTCCAAGAATCTGAACAATACATGCTTTGTGGGCATCCTTTAGGCGATGCAGCAGTGCGGTGGAGAAGAGAAGGCTGAAAAATTGGAAGCAGAAAGAGGAGACCGAGAGGAGCAGCAAGCGGCTCGCCCATGGGCATGACCATATCAGATGTGTGGCCAGATAGCAGAGACGACCCAGATCGCCCAGTAGAGCATAGCGCAAGGGCTGTACACCCGTGCGAGCCTCTGATGACCCAGCGAAGATGACGAGACACAGTCGCCCTGTAGAAGCCACTGCGCAATGAGTCATGGCGCTCTTTGACATGTGGAAAGGAACGACAGTCAGGTATAGTAGTAGCAGTCTGAACGCCCTTGAAAATGGGTCTTGTGTCCGAGTATAGGAGATAGTACATTCGTCTACACATACTTGGATATGGATGATCATGATCGTGGAAGAGATAGGGGGCCGACCAGCTATGAGTCGCCCTCGAGATGACAGGGAATCATTCTGTTGAGTCAGCGTAATTCTCGCTGTACGCGTTGCTCAATTCTGCATGGCGTTTTACACTCCGCTTCGCCACGCAACCAACGGATGAAACTGATGGTATGTTCAACATGCTCATGAATAGATAAACTATGCCACCAGATTCCAGGCGCTGAATGCTAAGAATACGGTCACGACGTTCCAGTACTGAACGTTTGAACGCCCGTCCTTGGCCACAGCGCTTCCTAATAAGGCTAGTTGACTCCACTCATGTGCCGTTCCGTGGATCCCAAATCATCCTCCAGCTATGGCTTAGAGTGGGATTGATAGTCGTAACGCTGCGAATAACTGTCAGAGCGGCATACAGTGCGACAGCATACATAGGAAGGCGTTCGCATCTGGAAATCGGTGCGAATCCGTCGTTTTCAGCAGCAACGTGACAGTCGTCGGGCCGCGTGAGCCAGCTCTATCATCTCCTCTGTAGATCCTGGGTAAATTGGGATCAGATTTGTCACTCACGATGCTCGTGTAGCTAGTGTGAGAACGAGACACGCACCTTGACATCTCCTGTCATCATGGCAGATTGAGATGAAAGTCGGCAACCCGATTGTTGATATAAATATGTTCTCGCTAGTAGAAACATGTTTGTATAGCTCGTTATGTGATCTGGTAGTTTATCAGGATGCGCGACTAGGATGCGAGGATAACATGCATGTTCCTGGGGCCGCTGAAATTGATGGTCGTCGGTACGCGGCTCAAAGTTATACAGGATGTCCGCTGTCCCCCAACGAACAGCAGAAAGGAGTATGACCACTTCTCGGATGGGCAGGGGCGTCACGGGTGCCTTCGCTCATTTTGCAATTGTGCTACACATACAGGCTACCGCGCGTGTCCTCTGGGCCAAGGGACATCGGCGGACAGTGTCTGACACAGGTACCTAGTCGGACCGCAGTTGGTTGTCATCGACGCAAACATCGCTCGTGACAGGATCTATGACAAACCTTATACGATTCCTTCAAGGTATTTCCGGGCCTAACCCTGAAGGTCAAGGTCAACAATGACAGCAGACAACATGCCGCTAGCGCTACGGCGACCCATACCAGTCAGTGTACGTAATCGAAGGACCTGTCAAAGTTTATGCGCAAACTATTGAACATTGCTGTGAGGCATTTTCTGTGCTTCTTGCGACCTATATCGGAGGATACGGCACCCTCGAGCGCCCTATCACTCGCCCAACGATACCACCAGACACTGGAGCACAACGTACGGGGAAATTACCCCCGGTGGCGTCCGGATATTGAGTTCATGGCGGGGAGAAGCCTCATGTCCGCACTGTAGAGGACGTCATGATTACCTATCAGATTAGACAGCGCGACGGAGATGATCTTCGTAGTTGGAACATACGACTCCCTGCTACTGTCTTGATGCTGCTTTTGAGATGATTGAGAAGAACACAGCAAGCAAAGACCGAGATCGATGGTCCACGGGAAGGACAAACAAGTCCAGGCAGCGAAAACGGAGAGGTGCGATCACGATCGAAGCGGAGGCATCTGGATTCGAGCCACTCGTCCTGTCGAGGCCTAGATCGAGATCATGTCAACGCACACAACCTTCATTTTGTAGCATCCCGGCGGCGAGAGTGTGACGTATTTGGCAGCCACCGAAGTCCACCGTCAGTTGTTCCCAGTCCATCTCCCACATCTATCCAATGTTTGAGCCTCGACTCAGACCTCTTCCGTCTACGAATGCTGCTCAGGGCAACATGATATCACCGCCTCCTCCCTCTCCCACGGCGCGTAGATTGTCAGGTCGTGCCCAGAGCGTGAGACCGTGTCGCACGCGCACCGTCTGCTGATAACGGCACCTTCCCAAGGCACACGTTCAGTGGGACAGTTGATTGCCTCCTGAATCCTCGCTCCCTCTTGCACCCCCATCCCTAGAACTGCCGTCTCAGGCGACGAGGCGCTAGCGTCAGTCATGCGCGTCGAGTAAGCTTCGCGAGCGCGATCGCCACGCCACAAGCGCCCACCCTACATATGACTCACCGACCATTATGTATCAATAGTATGACAACACATAAATCTACCAGCCAGTTTCCTGCGCATGCCTGCCATGGCTGCGGTTCAAATGCATGCGCTGCACGAATATGGTCAAGTCACCGAACTCACCGGTCAATAGATGTCGCCCCTGACATCGCCTATAGAACTGTCGACGTCGTGTACGTCATGGCGGCTTGCCGGGGTGCCTTCTTGGTTCTAGCATGTCCTATTTGATCAATCGTGCTCTCGACGCCTTTGGTGTCAAGACATTCGAAAGTCTCGTGCACTGCACAAGTCCGCGGCCTTGACTGTTTGCGCGAATTATGCGGCGCTCGTACCTCTAACGCCACTACAGACCCTTGCTTACGCGTCGAGAGTTCGTGACCTCGCGGTCGCTTGTTTTGATGAACCTTCCCAAGGAGGTTCGTTCCCTGTGTTGGAAAGGTCGCTAGTTAGCGTGTAGTCTGCATTGGACGCGCGTTCCACTACGATCTTCTAGTATTGCGCTAGCGGGTGGTTAGCAACCCAGAAACAACACAGACGCTGTTCTGCTCGCCTGCTTCGCGGAAGGGAGGATTATCCCAGTGCATTTGACCCCACGCGACTGTGCTTCCCTGCTTCATGCGACCGCCGACAAGGGCCTTCCGCACAAAAGGCATTATGATTGCTATCCGCGCCAGGCACGCGCGCGTGCCCCTTCCTCAGCTGCGAGGAAGCAGCTCGCACGAGGCTCCGGTCGGAGCAGCGTTGCCAGCATCGTCCACGGCACGGGACACGGATGCACACGCACACCGAAGAACCCAGAAGACTCGTTGACAGGTCTTGTCAAACGGCCGTCAACTTTGCGCTCACGTTAATGGAAAGGCGCCTCCCGCGAAGCTTTGGACCGCAATGTCAGTCCGGCGCCTTGGTTGGGTCGGGAACGCCGAGTTCCTTGAGCACCTGGATCGCCTGTGTGTCTTCAAAATCGGCGTGCCGCGTATTGCGTCTCCTGCTGGAAGGCTGTCCGATCGCATAACCTCTGCGCTATAGCATGACTGCGTAGGGGCAAAACATTTCCGCATCACCCCTCACAACAGGCGGTTGTCTGATCTGGAAGGCTGAACGCCGTGAGCGTAGTTTGCGCGGGGCGATGAGGAGTTCTTGTCACAGCTGGTCTCCACTCGAAGGCTCTGCAATAGATGTGAGAAGCCCTCCGCCGACGCCAGCGCACGCCACCTAGAAGCGCTGCGTAAGTATAATGTGACAGACAGCAAGCACTGAAGTGCCGACCTGCTTACCGTAACTGCCTGATTGCGGCACGTCACGTTATACAGCATCCGCAGCGCCGAGTTGCTGGAGTCCAGACACCGCAGTGGTTGGCTGCCCACAAAGGCTGGCCGATTTACGTCTCAGCGACGCCGGCAACTCAGCGACCGGCTTCACCGGGGCCGAAATCTATCTGGTCTGAGAACCCTGGAAGCCGGCAGGATACAACGCAGCCGTGCCACTAGACCCTTGCTCCGGTCCCCGAGCTGAGTCTTGCATCTCCAATCTGGGGCATAGTGGCACCACAGGGTGCACGTAGACAAAGTATGTTCGAGAGTCCTAGAGAGCTCTAGCGTCGCCGGTCGGATTATGATGCACGAGGTCCTAACGTTGTGGCGTGCGAATTGCGCCCGCGACGGCAACCTGTCGTCTGCGCAGAGAAAAAAGACATGAGAACAAGTACTGCTTCCGCTTGCGCCCATCGTTGGACAAGTCGAGATGCAGTACGTACCCAGAAACGCGCCCGACGTATGCTGCGCGCGGTGACAGGAGCGTCTGTGAGATGCCACGGAGGGTATCACATTCATCCTCGATACTAGTACTAACTGTACTTCCCGCTTGCATCAAGCGGCGCGAGAAATCGCGCCCGGGCGGTTCACACAGATGCCTACGGATTTGCAGGGCCATAGCTAGAGACGTCTTTGCCGGGCCGCTGATCACGACTTGTTAAGATGTTGATGAGCGATTGGTTTCTACACGCGTTGGTATGGACCCTGTGCAAGGTAGCCCTCGGAGATCGCTGTATTCCCAGCACTATGTGCAGAGGATCAAGATAGCGTTCCTGGTGTGAAGTTGAGAAGTGAGAGCGGGCGAAAGATAGCATTATACTCAACGCAGTCCGTTCGTAGATGACACACGCACTGGCAGCAACCGAATGGACTTCCAATAATATGATGCGCCCAGGTGCTGGTCCCTGAGAACCCTGACTCCTCCGCTTGAGACCTTTCCGTCACAAGCGCGCAAAGAATGGCATCAAAGAAGGCTGGAACTGTGGTGATCTCGCACGAAACCCTCTAGAAAATGGGCGCCTTGGCGACCTCCTGCGGAACGGCCAGTGCGACAAATTCGGCGAAGGTCTCGTAAGTTCCCCTGAGCTCGGATTGCTCATATGCCGGGAAAAACTAATGCTTACGATGCCTATGCTTTAGCGAGCGAGAACACCAATGAAAGGGTACAGGCAGATCACTCACCTACGCGGGTTGCTGGGAAGCTGGAGCATTGTCGGGGCTGTACGGCACCGCTGTGTGAACGCAACGCAGGATACGCCATAGACGTCGGAAGCGTTTGCGTGCTACAGGACATGCCGTGCGTACCGCAGAGGTATATGGGAGGTTCAGAGATGGCTGTGACGCAAAAGGTGCGCATTTGTAGTCCTGCGGAAAGTGAGCGTTCCTGACCTGAGAGGATAGCGGACAAGAGGGAATCCGGAAGGTCGCGAGCGGTCCTGGACGCCGAATTGGGATGCTGTGCTGGCAGGATACCCACTCCTGCAGCCGGACAACCGGAGCGCCCGACACCAGCGCCCTGAGAAAGGTACGCCGAATGACGCAGCGCGACAGGGCGTTAGTCCAGATATACCCAAGTACAGCCGTAGACCTCTGCTCTGCCGAAAAGAAGTGTAGGAGAGTTGCCAGATATCCGTGTGTTCCTGAACGATGCGACGGTCGAGAGCGTACCGTCGCCATCGGAGCTGTTAACCAACCTCACACAGAAGCAGCCCAGCCTGGCGGCAGAACTGCAGTGAGATGAAGGAAGAATTCTCTCGCAGGTCGCCATTCTCGTCTCGGATAAGATCGTTCGCGACCGAGCTTCTTCGAACGGTTTCATGTTAGAAGACTTTGGGGGGTTGCAATATAATTAGATAGGAACACACCGTGCGGGCGGGAGGGAGGTGGGGCACGGCTCAGATTGAGATAGAACATCTCTACCGAAATAAGTGGCTGATGGGGGGTCGTCATGCTCTTTGGAATACCGGAAGTGAATCCTCCTTTGAGCGTTGCTTGACCAAGTGTCTGATGATTCCTGTTTGAGTCATGCAAGCCCATATCACTGCGTGAAGCGCCATATTACGGTGGCCGGGGACATGCTGGGAATTTGCGTATTCCGCGCATATCACCCACGGATTCCCTAGTAAATCCCCCTTTGATGGGAATCTGGTGGGAACATGCACATTCTCTCCAGATTCCCTCAACATCCCCAACCGCTTGTGCAGATTTCTATTATAAGGGGGACTTGCCTGCCCAAAATTACTTATCCGTCCGCGATGACGTCGTCGTATGGTCCCATATCAACCTGCCATCGCGTCCACATCTTGACTTCGTACTTCTTGCATTCCCTCCGTATGCCTATCTTCCCCTTGGTACGTCCTGACCATTGACTCTCGGATGGCAGCTGATGTGTTAACATGCAGGTGTTCTCTCATAAATACATCTGCTGATCAGGGCAATAGTACGTCTCTAGTGTTGCGTGTGAAGTCCCAAAGTCTGATGGCTGCCGCATCTAGTAGGTTGTCCCGCGTTTATCGATTGTCCTTGATTAAGACTGTGAGTACCCAGTTTCAACGCTACAGTGTACTGCTAATCCTTTCTAAGCAGAACTCAAATATCGACATGGTGAGTGCATATATGCATGTATTGCGCGTGCCATCTCAGCTGTGTCTGATGTCCAATTGTAAGCCAGTATCGCTGTGCTGGCGGCTACGGGTATGATGTGATTGGGTTAGGGTTGATTGGGCCGGTCTGTATGATATATAGAGAAGTCCGGATGTAGCGTAGGAGAGTCGCCATTTGAATATATATTCATTTCGATCTAATTCAATCTGGCTGCCAATATCGGGACGAATACTAGGCGCCAAGCTGGGCACCAAAAATGGATATGAATAATAAGATACAAAATTGTATATCCCATTTGATCCCATGTTACGCAGGGTGCGGAATGTCTAAGTAATATGTGGGGAACATGGTCGGAATGTGAGGGGAAGGCAGTTAATACCATGACATCCTCTAAACCTGCGGAATGTGGTGGGAACACGCTGGGAATGTGGCGGTAATGTGCTCATCCTCTCCGTGTTCCCCAACCTCTGTAATCTGGCGCTTCACGCGGTGTATAGGTGTGATCCAGTTATAATGGACGTGGGAGGCATGAGGCATACTGGTCCCGCAACTGTGCCTTGGATGTCGCCTAGACTCGACGCACGCCGCGATATGGAGTAATAGACCGAGTAGGTGGAGATCATCGCTCCCTAACCTGATGCGGCGCCGCGCGAACTGACAGCCTCGCTCCGTACGGCTTGGCGCAAGGAGCTTTGGGCATGAACAATGAGGAATAACAGGGCCAAAGGCCATGACTGTCCAAACAGGGCGTACCTGCTGCCCTGTATGATACATCTTCCGGCGGAACAGCAGGGCGGAGCGAACACGAAGTCCCCTAGAGAACCTCAAGGGACGAAGAATCCGCCTAAAGAAGGTAAGAAGTTACTCGAGTTGGGCTGTGTCCTTGGCAAGCGTGCTGCGTCGTCTTCGTCACTATGCATTGACATATTGGGGAAGACACGCATTGGGGCTCCGATTCGGGTTCGCGAAGGGGGACTACGGGAGCGGAAGCGAGCAGCAAGCATAGAGGGCGCCGCGACTAGACCGCTCTGATTCGGAGCCGGGCCAACTTGGATCGGACCGCAACGAACGCTGCTACAAAATCGTGAAATCAGATCGTATGTACAGTACACTACCTCATAATGCATAGGATCGGTACCCCCATTCCCGTATGCATCATGGGACATTATGCATTATAAGACAGCCTATCAAGCGTGAAGCGACCGTTTGGTACCCATCCGGGGCCTCTGCGGCGATATGCATCATTAGATATGACCTCATGCAATATGAGTTAGTGTACTGTATTTGAGCGGACGATGTAGCAGAATGGAACAACATCGACTAGTTCACCGATATCTGCCCATTCACCCGCTGGACGCAAGGGGCGGCGTCGACAAGCAAGGTCAACGGGTGCCAGGATCAGCTTCCATTGCGCAAGAACGACATCGACCGTCCGTAAGTGGCAGTTTGACATACCAGACAGATATCCGTCCATCTTCAGAAGAACCCAGAAGCACATACAAGGGCCCCCGCGAACGTTATGTCAACGGGTACCGTGCCGCTGGCGCTGGCTTGGTGACGAGCTGGAGCTGGAGATCTAGAGACAGTCAGCGTGATGACAACGATCGTCCTAGCTCGCGCTACGGCAGCACATAGAACAAGATCAAATCGATCGGATGACGGGCTACAGAGAAGGCGGGTGGGTGGCATCGCAATTCACGGAGGCGCGCGCATGACGACTGTTTGTTGGAGCTAACTGAGTACGCACGTAGTACAGAGATGCACGCGGCTGCGGGTCGCTTTCAGCGCGCATACGATGCCATTTCCAGAAGAGCAAGAACAAACCGACAAATAACCAGCCGTCGTGCGTGCGTGCGAGTGCAGCCGAGTACCTCCGACGTTCCGCGAGCGAATCCCCCGGGCTGACGGAAGACGCTCGGGAGCAGTCTGGCCGCCAGGCTCTGAACGCATATGGATGAAGAGGGATACGAAATGGACTAGCATGGGACGTGCACATTACCCGCGGTCTCACGACGCTAGCCACCGGCCCTTCAGGACCACGTCCCGGGATGCGCACTCGCCATTTCGAGACAAATGCTGACCCAGTATTGTCCAATTTCGCGATACGTAGTGATTGGGTTATTGATGGAGGCGCCCCCGGCCATGCCTCGCTCAACGCCGAGGACGGTGGCCGGACCACAGCTGCGAGTCGGACTTGCCGCGAAGTCCGAACGCTAGGCTGCCTGATCATGGAGCCCAATGAGGCTAGGCGTCGCGCTTGTGAGTAAAGTCGCGGTGATGAACCTTGGTAAGCGCAGGCAAACTTATCATCGCTGCCATTAGATAAATAGAGTTCGCACCTGAATCGCGCGCAACACATCTTGACTCGTTGTGCGCTGCGTAGCGCGATGGCCATGCCATCCGTTTGTCACGCTGAGCGCGCGCAGGCGTCGTCTTGAGCGAAACTGTCATGGGCAGTGGGTGTTGTCACCAGGGTCGGGCCACCCTGGCCAATCAGAGACTCATTTTCTGAAGATCCAGAGCCCTGCCCCTGCACAGCTGCGAATATTTCGCGGGAGCCACTGCGCGCGAACGAATCACATGTACAAGCGTGCGCACATGTATATGAGTTCCCTGACGAGCAGGTGTGGAATCAGATGACACCGAGTTCACAACGCGCGACGGGGCACCTGATTTCATGTCCCTACGCCTTTGGACCCACGAATCCACGGCATCATGAGCTAAACTTCGCGACAGCAGGACGTCAGTGGAACTACATGGTGTCAAAGCGTCGAAGCGGTAACGACTGACCGCGGGAGGTGGCGTTCGGGCTCTTAAGCTGTCGACGCAGGGTCGATCGGGTCCCCCGAAGGTTGGACGACGGGCTCGCGAGAGCGCGGGAACGGACGTCATGCGGTTGCAGGGGATATAGATCGGGGTCCGGGATCGGGCGCACGGATTCGGGAGGACGCCACCTCGCGCTCTAGGTAAGTACGTCGGAGATCACGCAGCCGCTCGGTGGCAGGCGCGCGAACGTTATGATTCACGAAGGAGGAAGTGCACCGACGGATTGAACCCCATCCGAGCACACGGCGGGCGTAGTCGACGCAGCCCGTCGAGAGGTACGTGCACAGTCCGACCGGACACCGCGCGCCCCGCTCTACCCGAAACAGAGACGCGTCCCTGTGATAGTTTGTCGCGGTAGGAGGCCAGCCGTAGGTGCACACGCCACGCCCACAGACGTGCACGCCAGTCCTCGCAAGAGGACGCCCCAAGTGCGAGCGTCCGTGTCTCTCCGACCCGAGCTCCCATTCGGCTCCCTTATGATCGCGCGTCATCGCGTCATGCATGCTCGGAAGCCAGAAGTCCATATCGCGCGCAAGTGCACGCACAGTACTGCACGCGTGCACGATGCGCGCGCGGCCGGACGTTTGCGGTATCGCGATATCTCTGAGCCCTCTCGGTGCGCTGAGCCTGGGGGGCAAACGGTGCGCGGGCTTTCGAATGCGAGCTCATGCGTACGTACGTGTGCGCATGGGATAGCTGCGACGGCGATCATTGGCTTCTCGACCGCTTATGTCACCAGGGCGAGCTTGGAGGCTGGCCAGGACATACTTATCCGCACAGCGGGCCGCGAGCCTCGTGGCGGCGGAGAAAGAGGGAGAATCAGGGCAACGGTTGGACAGGCGCCTGATGGACCCTGGGATATATGGTCGCCAAACGCCAGCTGGCTGGCGACGCTGCGGGAGAACTGCTCTTCGCAGAAAGAACGCGTTGCACGGGTCGGTCGTTCTGTTCTGAGAGGGAAGCGCGGATAGAATGGAGGGGAACCTCGATCGTGGCAGATCCCGCTCGGGGGACGCGTACTCGCCATCGTCACAGTGATTCCTTGGAACGAAGGAACACAACAACCGGACAGCGCAGGAGAGAACCGGGCGCGGCGCAGAATGGGGAGACCGAGTGAGCCGGAGAATCCATCATCGTCGCCCCCAGAGCTACAGATCTTGGGGCCTCGTGTGTATGTGGGTCATAGCCTGAGCTTCTTTAATTGTGATACGAGACAGAGGGCGCGTCCCCTCCGTCTCTCACACACAGAGACATGATGAACACTTGTATGTATAGGATCCGGGCGGCGACTTGGGCGTGATGAGGCAGATGGACACGGGCGAAGCGGGTCGGGGCCAGTGTGACCACACCATTTGACTGCCTATGACTTGCGTCCGGGAGCTCGTGAGACGTCACCTTGGCAGAAGCGTCGCCGTGAGTCGCTGCTGGACCGCCACCCGGAGGCTGCATTCGCCGCTCGTGACTGCGGCGTTGTGCCCGCGCGCTGCAGTTGACGTTGACGACAGGAGCCGAGTGCGTCGCCGTTCGGGAGAAAGGCGTTTGGGTCGGACGAGGGCGCCTCGGGAGGATCGGTGGGGACGCGCGACGTCGGCCCACGGCACGCTCGACGCGGACGTAGCCTGTCGATTCGGCATCCGCTCGCTGGCAGCGGTGCTGTCACCGCGTCATTCTGCTCTCGAACCTTCGTGTTGGACGCGAAGCTCCGTCAGGCAGGGGCCACGTCCGATACCGATGCCGATACGCGTTCGGAGGCAAGAACAGGACACGACGTGTAACGGATCGGATCGCATGTCATCAATTAATTGCCACTGAATGCGAACTGCGAGTGCCCCGAGGCGATTACCGTCCGGATTGGGACAATCGGCAACGGGATGCCGGGACGCGAAGACGGAGCCGCGGGTTCGTTTGCTAGGGTGTGGGCGTTGGAAGGCTGCTGCGAGGAAGGATGGCTGTCGTCTCGCACTGGACCGGACGTTGGTCGGAGCTAGGGTAGGTGACAATGGGGGGTGCGGGCGTCCGCAGAGAGCCGTCGAGCGGGGCGAGGACGGGGATGGAAGGGGCGATGGAGGATAGCTGGACGTGATGGAGCGAAGACGGTTCTGGCTGTCTGCATAATGTTATCTGGCATGGGTGCGGACCGGAGCGAGGAGGCGGAGACGCGGAGGAAGGCAGCTGGGCGACTGCTGCGAGTGCCGAGGGCTTGGGACAAGCGAGGCGGGCGGACTGCAGGCGGATTGCGAGATGGGCAGAGAAGCAGGGCAAGGGAATGCGGCCAGATGAGGCAGGAGGGCGCCGATGTGGCGAGAACAAGTGCATTGAGGATCTGGCGGGAAATCGGAATCGAAAGATGGAGAGCGACAAAGATGCCGGCTGTCTCCCAGGGCACTTCTCCGACCCTCTGCGGGCGCGTCCCTCCGCCTGGAGCAGCCAGACGCCTGTCTCCGGACGAGGGCGACCTTCTCCCATCCCAACACTAGAGTTTGTTTCGCGCACCGCCCCGGCCCATAACAACGTTATTCGCCCAAAAGCCACGTCCGCCATGTCGCCAGTTTCCGTCCTTCCATCCCTCCATCCCATATAAACCCCGCCCTCAGCCCCTTCCTCTCCCCTTCTCACTCCCCAACACCTCTCGCGCGTTTCCTTGACGTCTACTCTGTACCCCGGCCCTCGCGCGCCTGACCACCCGCTGCATGTCTGCGACGGCCACATACCACCTTCGCCCAGTATCAACCATGACGCGCTCGGCGTCCCCCACCACCAGTACGTCCACCGCGAGCGATTGCAGTCCACCCCCTCTCGGCTCGCACCATCCACCCTCCAAGGCCATGTTGCCTCCTGCTTCCTCCAATTTCTCGCCCATTCCCACCTCGGCGCGCCCCCGTCGCCCGCTGTCGCCAACATCCCTCCGAGGTGAGCGCTCCGTCACGTTCGCTCTCTAACGTACTAACTGTCATTCCTCGCTCGCTGCCGTGCAGATGTTGACATCCCTCTGGACCCTGAACGCGCCTTCGCAGCACGCGGAAAATACCCCGTGCCCCCGACGGGACACGAGCTTATGGCGCTCTTCCCCCCGGCGCCTCCCATGATTCGCCTCGGGTCCACGAGCGGCTTCTTCGAGCGCGAAGAGCGCAAGTTCTTCGCGCAAGCGGGCAAGGAGATCGTCCGCGTCCGCCTCGAAATCGACTCCGCCCTGCCGCACACCTCGGGTGGAGGCGGCGGCGGCGGCGTGCCTCTCCCAAGTTCTATGACCTCGCCTCCCAATCCCCACGCCCGCCACGCCCGGACGCATTCACATGGACACCCGCCCCCTCCGCCCCTCCACCACGACCGCGCGCCGCCCCCGACCCATGCGCCTCTTGCCCCCCCTCCACCACCGCACGCGACGTCGCCGCGCTCGCACCTTCCGCCGAGCGCGTTCCCCGCACCTCCGCCGCCGGTGGGATCTCCCATGGGTCCCCCTCCGGTCCCTGCAGGACCAGCTCACCCTGGCTATCCCATCAGTCGCCCGCCCGACGTCGAGCGCAACCCCGGAGGTGGTAGCGAAGCGATGGTCGTGGAAGACGACGATGACGACAACGCGTGGCGGCGGCCGACGCCCCACAACGCGCGGCGACGCGCGGGGAAGCACACGCGGCGGGTGATCGTGAAGTAAGCTGCAGGGGGTGATATGTCGGGGCCCCGATCGTGCCCTTGGGAAGCCCGGCCGCGGGCTGAATGTGTGGCTGGGACTGCTCGATCTGGCGGGCGGTTTCCAGAACGTCTTGGGAAGAGAAGAAGCCACGCTGTACACTCCGCTATGGTTCCGAAAAGCACCGTGCTCTCGCAGCTCGCACCCCGCGCGCTGCTCAGTCAGCGACGGCAATGCGACCCGTTTATCGGTCTCTCCAAGCACCACCCCATCGCGTCCCTTCACCCTCCGTGCACCTCCTCCGGCTCTCGCGCCGATCGCCCTGTCCCGGTTCGATCCTCACATCACCGACTATGCAAATCATTTGCACCACGCTCGAGCCGCGTTGCAGCGGAGAGCTTCGCGCCAAACGCAGGATCTGTCAACACGTCCTCGGGCGACGCGATCGGACCGCACCGCAAAGGCGCGAAGTCTACGCAGACGCTGCATATAGCCCAATCGAGCACCGGCCTCGGGGCGTGGCCTGCTGTCGACGTTGTCGCGGCCGTGCTCGTGAAGCTCGACGCATAGATCATCCAGAAGCTCCTTGTAGCCACGCACCCCTTTCATGTACCGCCGCGGACCCACGCGTTCCTGCCTTCTCTGCGTGATGTATGTTATGCCACCCCTGCTAATGATGAACGATCGCGCATCGAAGCGTTCCATGACGTGACATGACATGACATACGCTGGGCGAGCAGTAAACCGCTGTGACACCCCGATCCTGATCGTACGCCACGAAACGAGAATGAGATGACATCCGTGCTGTACGTGCTCCCGGCGCCCACGTTCCTATCACTGCCGGAGCATTTCATAGTCGTAAGATGAAGTACCTGTGCGCGCAGGTGCGCTCCTGCTCATTCAAGTAGTGAGCATGGTAGAGCAGCTGCGAGAGGAGCGGACTTCAGCTCAGGGTGCCATTAACATGAAAACGTGGACACGCGTCGCAGTCAAACATTAAACGTACCCGGACAAGCTCACCTGAACCCCGACAATTAATCCGTCGACACGCGCCGCCGCTCGACGTGGACAACACGCTGATCAATGACGCCTCACACTTTCATACTCACACTTCAGTCTTCATGCGCATGCGCCATGAGGCCGCCGAATGCGGGACTCCGTGCGACCATACGTAGGTGCGCATGCATCATACAATCAGAGTTTAAGGTATTCCCTTTACGGTCGACACCTTCGAAACCGGGGACAAGAGGACCCCTAGCAACGGCTACAGGACCGGCACTGCTAACTCTCGGACCTCGAGGTTATGGCCATTAATATTGGCACATGGCCGTGACACGCCCCTATTCAGTTCGCGGGCACGATCGACGAGTTGTCGTCACTGCGATAGGACTCGCGACCGGACTCGGGCCATGCCAAACAGCGATCGTTCGCTTGGCTTGGCAGTAGGCTCGTCGAGATCTGCCCCCACCGGAAGGATGCGAGATCTTGCGGTAACAGTGAAGCACCACAGACGTGCAGGCTGCGCTGCTCGATGCTCAGGACCCCCGGAGCCGTGCACCCGAGTCTGACGGTGCCATACACCTACAACTGGCTGTACTTACTTAGGTACTTGCTGTACATACCAGAATCAGTGTTGATCGCGATCGGCGGCGCGCCAGATCGGGCAAGACGCGTGCGCGCTCCTACTTGGACGGCATGGCGATACGATAGCAGTGACCATGTAGCGAGCTGGCGGTGGTTGCGCAACGTTCCATTGGCTTCGGCTCGGAGTCGGGACGAACGCAGCTACCGGCGGGACGGAGCGGATGCTGCGTTTGCTCGCGCTGCTCAATCAATCAGGTGCGCATCGCGGCCGCGGCTATGCCTCCCTCGCGTTCATTTTGAGCGTTTGGGGATGACGGAGTGCTATGTAGAGGTATGTTGCTAGGACGGCATCGGAGCCTGCTTGCGAGGAGTCCGACGTTTGGTGTGTCCATGGAGTCACCTAAGAGAATATGTTTGTGTAGAGTGAATGTCGCCACTGGCAGCGAGGAGCAGCGTGGCCGGAGGTGAGTCCGTTGACTCCGAACCCCGGATCTCGATGTTGTCCAAGCGGGCACTGCGGGCTCAGATCCGGAGGATCGTCGACTCGCATGCTGAAGATGCGACGGCGGAACAAAGACGCACGAGCGTGAGCGGGCGATTGCTAGGATTGTCCAAATTGACAAACTGACGCACGATGGGCGATCCCGCGGATATGTCTCCTCGTAGAATATGAATACGCGCGCCGATGTCAATGTGGGCGGACGTGGACGATCGCCTCGTTTTTGTGCAGACACGTCTGTCCGACGGACGAGAGCTGGGAATATACCAGTGAATAATATAATCAAGAGCCCATACCAGGGACAAGAGCATACCGGGCCTTCTCCTGCAGACCGACGTCTTGTCCGCCCTTAGCACATGTACCTGGCCAATTTTGTTCCCTATCATCATGAGAGATATGCTGTCTAGCCTGCAGGGCTACCAAGGGCGCGGCCGGATATGACGTCCTGTACCAGGGCATGTGAAACCCGTCGCTATTTGCGTCCACATTGTTCTCGGAGCCGCCGAAGTGTGAGGCTTGCGGCCTGAGGGTTCAGATGCCTGAAAGGCCTGAGGCGGGCGCTTCCCGTGACCCACGCTTTCGTGGGCTTGCCACGGGAAGCACCCGCCAGAAGCCCGCCGTGATCGACCGTCCTCCCCCGTCTAGACGTTTCTTTATGAGCGCGAGAGATATCGCAGAACACCGCCAGGGGGAGCATTTGGACGCGCGGGTCAGAAATTCTGCAGGCCTTCCAGAGAGCGCAACGTTCGTCATCGCCCTCTCATTTGTTCGCACACCCGCCCAATCATGGAACTCAGCCGGCCACCAGCGACGCGTAACACGCCAGCCACGCTGTCCTATCTGCGCTCCGCGACCTCGGTATCAATGCGGACGCGTCCTAGCGCGACGAAGCGGGGTCCCGCATACTCCAGGGGGGGAGCGCGGGCGGACCCTATTCGGCTCGCGATCAAGCCAGCTCTTGAGGGCTCGAGCCGGCGCAATGGAGCCTTTGCTCGCCAAGGCTACTCGTAAACTCGTAATTGGGGCCCGCACGTGAGCACACGCCCTGAGCTCGAGCGATACGCGGGGGCAGATGGAGGACCTCGCGCCCGGGTGCCGGGAAGGGGATGCCAATGCGGGTGTTGCGCTGCTGCAATCGGACAGACAGCGAACCAGCGAACCGTGTCCGGAATCACATCGGCCTCGCGGACGCTGGGCCTGGAGGCTGAGTCTGAGCGCGAGCAAAGGTGCTCGCGTGTGGTACGCTCGCTCACCGGACACGGGGGTGCCTCTTGCGCCGGGTTGGCAGGGAGGCAGAGAGACCTCAAGGAGGGCGACGGCGTGCCGCGGCTGGAAGAGTTCGAGAGGGGCAGGCTGGAGACGAAAGCGGAGTAGGAGGGGTAGTTTCGGGATATTCTTATCGTGGGGCACGTATGACGGAAGGTCGTCTACCGAGATAGCGAGCCTGAGAGAGGGCCCAGAGGCCAGACCTGCGAACATGTTGCGGCGTTGAGATCGCTAACGTGAGGACGACGCGATCGAACCTCGAGGGTCTCGCCGCAATCGAGACGGACGCGAGGGGCAGGTGAGAGGCCGCGGGAGGAAGCTTTTCGGCAACAACGGAGGTTTGAGGGTCGCGATGGGGTCCCCGGAGAGTGCCTGAGATAACAGCAGCTTGTGTGCAAGGGAAGCGAGTGTGATGTGTGCCAGCGCAGGTCCTATCAAGTCAACACAGGAGCCCGAGCAGCTGTGTGCGGCGGGCTTCCCGCACGAATTTGATCGGTCTCGTACTTCTTCCGAACACAAAAGGGGACGCGCAAGCAGCGCTATAACACCGGATATGCAAACGTTTCTTCTGCATCCGCGCGACACATTGCCTTGTGTTACGTTGGCGCGAGTAAGGGTGTCTGTACGTCTGAGGAACGGATGGTCAGGCATTCCAGAATATTTGCTGCGCTGCGGCTGCTACGTGAATGGCATTCGCCACCAAGAAACGCAAGTCACCGCGCCTCGTGTAGACCTGCCTCCAGACAGGTCAGTATCGCCATCCGGAAGCTTTGCAGGTACGCACCTTGAGTTCAGAACCTAGACCATCGATGGTAGTACTCGAGCACATGCGGCAACCAATCCCGACCACTTCGGTCCGAATATCCCGTCTACATCAGGATAAACTATTGCCTATTACAACGTCATCTAGACGGCGCTAAAAGTACCGGAGCCACGACCAGCGAGCGGATGCGGAGGGAAGCGGGGAAAAGAAGCGACGAGAATGGGAAGCCTGGCAGCGATGCGTGGAAGTGCGCCACCGCAAGATACCGTGCCAATGGGCTCGGACGGCGGTGGAGCAAAAGGGATCCGGGAATGCGGAAAGGACCGTGGGCGAGTGGGAAAGGCTGAATTCCATGAAAGAAAGAAGGGCGGTGGGCGTGTTCGCGCTGCATCACTATGTCCATCATGCTTCGCCGCGTCCGAGAAAGACCGGCTGGATTGGGCTGCGGCGGCGTGTAGACGACGGCCGCGGTCTATCGGGAAGTGACCTAGAGTTGATAGAGTCATAGAACAACGAACATGACGGCGATTCGCATCGGAACACCGTTGACCGGGGTCAGTAGTTGCGGTGAGAACCACCTGCGTTTGAGTCCTTGTATGCTGAAGTGCGTAAGCTGGTGCTTCGACAGTACCAACTCCGTCCAGATCGTAAGTTTGCGAATTCATGCACGACGCACCATGGCACCAAAACTGCGATCGTTGCTGAGACTGACCTCCTGATACTGGACCGTTCCCACCCTAGCCTGATCTTCTCCTCTTCTCGCGACAAGCCGAGAGTGTAGCTGGACCAATAGCAGAACCGGATGGACAAGGATACTGAAGGGTCTGGCGTGCTTGAACGGCAATTATAACGAAGGAGAGCCAGGCCCATTACGATGGGACCACATACGACCTCGGAGCTGAAAACATCATCATGGCAGTGCAAGGTGCCAGAGACATATTGTGAGCTTGGTTTCGGGTGGTATCAGCCATGGGACTTACTGCTCGGATCGTCGGAGACGGTAGGGGCGCGAATGACATTGCTGCGAGATTATGAGCCTCCACAGTGCATGACATCTAGACAACCGGTTTGGGACACATGAAGGAGCCTCTGGAAGCGAGCTGAGGTGCGGCAAGTACTCAGCACAAACCATGTCAGCACTGCACTGAATGATCGAGAAACATACCACATACATCAGGAATTAATGATACCCAGTGGGTTGGGTGGCTGGGGGGCCGCGAAAGTCTTGAGCTTCTGGTCCAAATGGCGTTGCGAAGTGTACAGCCATAAAGCGAACAGAAATCGACATGATGAAGGCGCAGATGGCCACATCCCGAATATAACACTTGCATCGGCGCAGGGCGAGCACTAGGTGGCCGACAACGGGAGACGGCCGACCGCAGTACCAGCGATCGACACCCAGCGCTTGCTCGGGTCCGTGGTTATCACCGGAAACGCCATAAACCGGGAGCGAGGCCTACCACCTGACGTCAGTCCGTCGTTGGATATACAAGTCGTTAATCACCTAGGACCGGCGCACACGATCGACCTCGGCGGTCGGACTTGCCAATCTAGGTCTCTTGTTGGCTCGCTGCATTGTGCCGACGATGGGAAGGTAAGTAAGGGACAACAGCTCAGCTCGACTCAAAACGCGGCAAACCAACACTAATCCAGGCGATTTGGTAGATCTGGCACTTCGTCTTGATCTAATGCACCGGCTGAGCGAAGGAACGCCGACAAATTTGACGTGTTCCGGGTACGTATGGATCCACGCGCACCGGCTTCTGTCTTGCTGGGTCCTGGAAAGGCAGTTTCTTGATAGCTGTCCTCCGACACACGACGCAGTGCCATGGAACTCGGTAAGCTGTGCATGGCTTTGTTTAGTGTCTCATAAATTGCAGAGGCGCACGAAGGGAACATACATTGAGTTAAGCCGACTGCGATGCGAGACGCAAGGACCGCACGTCCGCCTGCGTGGCGAGCGAGCTACGGTCATTCATTGAACCGCGCATCGCACAGTTGGCAGACAGACGAACAGCAGATCGTTGCATCTGCGCTGTATGCAAGACCTTCCCTGCAGGTCTTGCGACAGCGGCCTACAGCTAGATGCACGGAGAATGGCGGAACAGTGCTCCTGGTGCACGAGCAATGCGTGAGTTTTCCTGTGTCACGATCACGGTAGGCTTTATCAGGCGCTATCGCACAAGACCAGGCGCTGTTTGAAAACCGAGAGTACGATACGTCAAACCGCTGCAAGAGTTCCGGTGAATTAACTTTGAAGTGCTGACAAGACAGGGGTGAAGCTTACATTGTCTACCATTCCCCTCACCATGAGGAAGCACACCACAGGAGAGCTCTAGCTGAGCACTGGGATCCCTAGGTGAAATATAGTCAGGTGGCTGTTACCGTCGTTGGTATATTGAGGTTGCGTCAGTATGAACCTGGAGCGCCGGCTATTCCACCATGGCGAGAAGGAAGACCGGCAGGACATTTAGTCTGCTACCAAAAGACTGTCGCATTCATCAGCCTGTTGACACGAAAAGTCCAAGAGGCAAGACGAGAGCGATCTGCAAGGAATGATAGTCTACCACCATGCAAGTGCACGAGTAAGCACTTGCTGGCATAATCTGAAGAGGACATAACGGCGCTGTTAATCGAACCCAGCGACGCCCAACTGCTGACATAATCGCAAGCATTCTGAAGTCAGCGCTAGCGCTAGCCGCTGTCTGGCATAACACACCTGGTGGTGCAAGCTAATCACCACCACCTGATTGTTTGCGCTGAATGCTCAGGGATCCACTTTGGAATGAGAACCTGGGTACTAGGAATTCACTTCACCAGGTACGAGGAGCTCAGACCGATTTTTGCTACGGGTCCAGTCTGGACTCACCTCGTTTTTGTCAACTCCTTCTTATGCTAGGAAATATCAAGTATCGAGTCAAAGAATTCCAAGGTTTCAAGAATGTTCAGGCCAAGCCGCTGTCAAGTCCCGAGGTCGCTAGAACTTCTCTCCTGTACCCGGGCCTCCCGGGTACTGACTCTCATCATGAAGTCCATTTCACAGAACACCAAGGCCTGACACGTGCATTCTCCTGCGGAGTTCTTCGACTCTTCGGAACCAGAAGTTGCCGTGAATAGCATGGGTTTAATAGCACCCCAGTAACGAGTCGGCGATGTCTACGGAGTATACACCGTGGTTGGCCTAGGCGGCTCTGGGGAGTGCGCACTCGCAGCGGGGGTGTTCCGCGCCCTCCCGCTTGCATTCCCCGAGTTGCTCGCGGGCATGATGGCCGCGGTCGGACCCTTCGTCCAGGATTCGGACGTCAAGGTCCTGTACAGCGTTGTGGACATCGCGGGGCTGAATGACCTCCTCTGTCCGATCCTCGAGAACGCAGCGGGCGCGGTCGCGGGCATGGTGAGAGCGTACCATGGGCCAATGAGCGAGAAACGCGTGCCGCCCTCTCCGCCTGGAGCGGAGAACGTGTGCAGGCGGGACAAGGGGAAGATTGATTGCGATGACGTGGTTGGGGTGATGATTTCTGCGGTGACCCACGCGCGGTCGCTCCTCGCCAGGCTCGATCGCACACAGACCATAAGTGTTCCGTGACAGGCGCAGGCGGACGAGTGATAGAGCGTCTAACGTCCAAGATTCTTCGACGGCGTCCTCGACCTCACGACAACAGAGCTCGCGGATGAGCTCGTAGGCGGGGTCCTCGCCACGTGTCCGCATCTACTCGACGTGGCCGAGCGCAAGGGCGTGCCCCAGGTCATTTCGCTGGGCGCTTTGGAGTTTGTATTCTTCGGGCCTATGAATACCGCCCCGAGTAAGTGGCAAACGCGTTGGAAGAAGTTGTGTCAACATGCCCCTGCGTCATGCTCATACGCACGACACGGGAGGAATGCGAGCAGTTCGGAGAGACCATCGCGAGGCAGTTGTGGGAGTCCGGTGCGAGGCTAGACGGCACGGAATTGAAGGTTCCGCGCGGAGGCGTGAGCGCATAGCGGCGTGAGCGGTGGCGCTCTTGAGGATCGAAAAAAAGCGGATGGTGTACTTTTCCATGGTTGACGATGGTCTGGCCGAAGGTGGAGGACGCAACAGGTAGTCTGGTTGGGATGCTGGGTCTGGACCCTGAAGTTACAGGTAATAGTGCGCAGGTACGATAAGATGACTTCCATATTCTTTGGACGAAGAGCATAGTTTTGTGACAATCAACGGCGAGCTGGTACTGAGATAGGAAAGACGGTGAGTAGAATTGATTGGGCTGGTCACTTCGCCTACGCTGCTGAAGAGCATCAATTTCTGTCGAGTGGGTCTCGGAAGCCCGGAAGGCACACTTTCGAGATTCTATGATATCTTCAGCGTGACTCGACTTCATGACGTGGGAAAGCTCGGTGAACGTACCTAACTCAGATCCTAATAAGTCGGCACTACGCCACAAGAAAGCGTCCCGGAAGCTACACGTGGAATAGAACGGGCTATGTGAATAAGTACAGGCACAGGTTCTGATATATATCTCGATACAAAACATTCCTATGACAACATTGCTATGCGAGTGCAGTGTGAAGAGAATCTTACACTGCTCCCGATTACGAGGGAAGGCGGATGTGGGTGTCGTGTAACAGTATCGGTGGGAATGTATGGGCTTGGGATGGGTGAAGGCAGGAGTGTAGTATGTAAACAGCGTAACGGCGAAACAGACGGAGGATAGCACGATACAACTGGAGACCCAAAAGACGTGGACGTGAACATGACGTGAACAGGACATGGATGCATCGGGAGACGTCGACTGACACGAAGAGTCCGTAGGAGCGAGTGTACGACGGAAGTCGAGCACAGAAGAGGGGAGGGGGTAGATGAGCAAACACTCAGTCCCAACCCTCCTCTGCGCTTCTCCTCACGAGGCGGCGGACCTTCTTCTTGTACCCTGTGACGGCCACGGAGATTCAGTACATGACTGCGAAAGCAAACACACTGGCATACCTTCGAAGTCGGTTCGAACTTCTTTCGCCGCATCCACATTAGCGGGACTGTCCAAATTTGGCTTGTCGGATGAAAGGAGGGAGATCACGCTGAGAAGCTGCAGGACGGTGGAATGTGAGCGACGGCCTAGAAGGGCACATTGGGGAACTAACAATCGACTCGACAGTGTGCACGGGCAGCCAACGCTCTCCGGATTCTTCATATCCATACTGATCTTCACCTGGTGGATGCTGGAACGATGCATAAGCCCAATGTGCCTGTTGTAGAGCATGCGAACGACTGACTAGGATCGAGATGCAAACGACGCCATCGGGGTAGACTGTGTAATGACGTAGGTAAAACGATGCAGGGACATGGATTGGGATGGACGCACTGTTAGGATGCCACATCGGTGTGATGAACTTCATCTTCGGAGGGTTCAGGGGGAAGTCTTCCGGGAAGCTCAGGCGAGCTTTGAAGAAGCCACCCTCGCTAATGAAGCGAGTCAGGACTACTTCCTGTGATATGATTAAATACGAGATGGTCGTACTATATGGTGTCCGGAGGGCTAACAGAAGACAGCATCGTTCAAATCTAGCCTGAAGAACTAGCCGCTAGGAGAGACGTACCCAATGATCATCACCTCCCACTCATAGAGGTTGTTGTCGTCGACAAGACCTGAAGCCGCGTACCATGATTCGAAAAAGGCATGCAACGTCGTACAGGATATCCATCATGCAGGTTCATCAGTGATTCGCTATATCCCGCGAAACCCGGACGGTCCGTACCTGCGGAAAAGCCTTCCAAGGGATGCTTGGTGAGTTCCGCGAGCTGACGCCGGAGTAGGAGAGTGTTGGAGGCCACATGGCCCGGAGCTCCAGACCTAGCAGACATTGTGCTGTGTTACTGCAGAGACGTGAGAGGAGGAGGATGCAGAAACGGCTGTGAGCGCGAGGATGGTGTGGGGATCGATGTAAGAGCGGAAGTTGGTATAGGCGCCCATGGATCTCGCAATTATGGCTTATATAACCCCACTTCAATTTTGTTTATCACAAGTCTTGCGCACCTTGATCCTCCTTGATCTCATTGTTATGCCAGCTTCATACGCTCCGGTTCTTTCGTAACCGCTGCTACTCAGTCCGCGCGAACATACCATAGTTCATAGCGGCTCAAGGTACACCTCAGGCCTTGATAGCTCTCCACGTATTGCTGAATCGATGCGACATAGCGGATTGGTCAGCACTCAAAAAACAAAGCGACCGACATATAAGAACTCCACGCGTAAAGCTCGAATTGTTGTACCTACCGATGGTCAAGACGACACAATCCATGTTTCTTGAGCTGGACATCTTTTCAAATGCTCCTCCCGCCTCCAACAAACGGCAAAAGATACTCAGGAACGGTTCAAGTGTAATACTGGAATTTAGGGAGGGACAACAGTCTCGGAAACTTTATCGATCAACGGTAGGTCTACTTGCTATGCGGTAGTAACGTGTCTAGCCTAGGACGCCCCAGTGGAAAACGAAGGTCGGTAGGCTGGTTCTACCCCGTGCAGAACAATCTACGTGCTCGGCTTGATAAATGAATAACCACTCGGTATCATCCTTCCCCGGGGCGTCAGATTGTACTTAAGAGTCTCTGCTCAGCAGGATGACGCGGCAACGCGCACAGACCAGCCCCAATGGTGTAGTAGCACCTCTCTCTTGACTGGTGTGCGCTCAGTGGACACCGGGGGGACATGGACAGCCTCCATAGACTCTAACGAATAGTCGAGCAAGATACGACTCAACAGCGCACATATGCTTATAAAAGGACTTGTCCTTGCATTTCCCTCCTGATTCCAGCTCTGTATACCCCGCTTTTCAAGATTTCTCTTCTCCTCGCCAATGCTGCGTGTATCTATCACGGTTTATTATCGCCTCGGTCGCCAACACGAGAGGGAGAACGGAACATAGGAGCTGGGTGTGCACAAGCTCATCACGGACGGGCCACACGTAATCGTACGCCGCCCGAGCTACATCGCCTCCGCCGTGATTGCGGCTCGGAACATCATCGTAATGACGATGGCGGGTCGTGGTACACGGAAGCGGGATTGCGAGGCACGCCTGCGGGGAAGTTGCTGGGGCATCCGTTGTTGGCGGTCGGGATCTACGTTGCATGAAACATGCTTTGTCGAGCCAATGGTGAGGAGGGGATGCTGAGGAAGGAGTTTACAGGACGATGGGACGCATGAGCCCCGAAGACGCCTTGCAAACCTGGTACCTTTCATTCACTCAGCAGAGTCCGGTAGATCAATGGGAATGGGAAGGTATTTCCGGTAAGCACAGTTTGGTGCCACATACCCAAGAGTCGTTGCTTAATAACACCGCGGCAGACTCCGTACGAGTGCAAGGTCCCATACCTTATCTTAGCAGACGATTGATAAGAGATGCACACGCGAGGATTGTCTACAACTTCGATTTTTTGCAGCTCCTGAACTACAAATGCATGTCTGAGCTGGGAGGTCGTGATGCAGATCTTCATTGCCTCTTGCGCAGCTTTCGAATTTCTGAGCCCATTTCCAGAGCGCGTCGCCCTTCGACCCACTGCATGGCCTCTGAACGACGAAAACGGATTGAGCTCATCCCGGCCGTCCCATGTACTATGTGATCAGCTAAATTAGACGCACCACCGTATGTCTTCGGCACTACAATCCTCTTCAGCGGGGGGCCGGTCTCCCGACACCAGGTGAACCTAAAGTCGTTCGTTCGTTGCTCTGTCCCTGTTTCGAGATCCACTACATCGGCGTGCACCCAGACGTGCTATGCGCCCTCTGAGACGTGAGTTCGGCTATAGCATGGCAGAAAGGTACGTACTACTAGTGCAGGATAGTCTTTTGATGAAGATGAATGCACAATGTTAGATGTGAGACGGAGGAGGGAGCCAATAGGGACAGGGCGAGCAAACGAGATGCCGTCAAGAGACACAAACGTTACGTGCCCACGCGTGAACAGACACGAGTTGGCAAACCCGAGCTCGTATGCGAGTCGCATTAGGTAGCCACCAAAGATCTTCTGATGCACGCTGTGGTGAAGAAGTGAGTCTTTCGCAGTTTGATCCGAACAGATTGGAAACATACTTTCGCTCCTGAGGGAACATCACCATTGTTTTCTCGAGACGGGTATCTCCCAGCCAGACCCTCTCCACATCCTCATTCAGGTTAGACGTCTTTTCCTCTTGTCCGTAATTGAGATACATAGAGTGTAGCTCTTGGGATTCGGACGCAGTAGGCGGAACACGGTCGAGAGAACGGTCTGCTTGCGTCTGCCGGCGACGCCTGTGGACTGGAGGTCCGTCAGTGAGGCCTCAACAACTACGAAGAGTCCGAGAACAATGAACCTTCTCCGATGTTGTACAACTGGCGATCTTCCTCCGTATCCAACAAGAGTGGGTTCACCGGCCTCGAACGGTGTGTGCGTCCATCCCTACATACCATGCAGAATCGACCTGGTATTCTAATAGTTGATGTCATACATTGTATGAGATATGGTTGAATGATACTTACCCACCATAATGGTCTGCTCGCGACCGTCCTTCTCCAAGGCTTCCATTCGTACTGCGACTTCCATCGAGCTCTTACCCGTATGGATGATCTGCCCGCTCAATCGCATGTCCCGCACAGGGTAGAGGGATGCAAGCATATCCAGCCTATCACGCATGTCAGCTGTAGTTTTCAGAGACTTATCGAAAGTCGGGTGGACCAGACCTCTCAACCGAGGCAGTGACGATATAGAAGCCAGCGTCCGGCGGCAACGCTGGAACCTTGGGACCCAGCACATGCTTATACGCAATACTGCCTGAGAGCGAGTCTAGGTGCTCCATAAGCAAGCCTGTCCTGATGCCTCCGGATGCGTTCGTGTGTCTGTCGAGCACTTCTGGAGATGAGGCAAATGGGAGCAGGATCTCGCAGTAGGAGTCTTGCATGCGTCTCGGTTCCAGAGCGTGCTTGAGTGCAGGGTTCGCTGTGTCTTGGACAGGCTCCCGCTGCTCTGTAATAGATAGCTTGCTCAGTGCCTCGGACCAGAGGCCTTTTGAGCGTACTGGGAGGAATCTGCCGGCCCAATGTCAGTTCAAATTGCGGGCGTGAACGTATGTTGGCGCCGTGTCCAAATAGCTTACGATTGATGGGCTGGGTCCGTGCGATCTCCTGCATCAACCCGGTCAGTGTCAAGTGCTGTGTCAGTTGCTTTAAACTTACGAAACGTTCTCAGCAATTTGTCCATAGTCGCTATGTTCTGCGTTTCTTCCACCGCACCGAGTTCGTACGAACGGTGTAAAGTCGCATCCAAGTTACGCATAGCAGCGCTACATCGGAAATCGCGCCCAATGGCAGGTGCTTTGTACTTGACCGCGAGACTTCTTCGCGCCGCAGAATACATAGCGACACGGCAGCGGAGAGTAGAGGCACGAACTTGAAAAGCGCCAGCTCGGAAGGTTCTCCGCGAATCGCCGGCTCTTCGAACACAAACCCGGTAAAATCGGATTTGGAGCCCGGCCGGTCCGTGAACGCTCATACACGAATCGTCCGAAGGCCGCACTGTGCAAAGTTCGGTCACGGTTGACACCTACTATAGTAATCCCGTCCAGCACTGTCCACCTCTTTGCGTGCGAGGTTTGTACTACAGCGTTAAGTACACCCCCGTGTGCGGCGAATGCGAACAATTGTTGCATGTTGCATCTTCGTCCGAGTCCCAGGACCTTATCAGAGACGTGCCGTCTTATCAAGCCACTGCTAAAAATGTTTGATAGTCCGCACGCAACAGTACTAGTGCTGGAAGTCCTCGTGAGTGATCGCTGTGGTCCCCGACGCTTTCTATTGGACGAACACAACTAATCCCTTGTTCCCATAGACATGACAGCTTGATAACACGCTGAAAGTGCTCAAGTAGGCCCTATTGTTATCATAGGATTGTCGGAGGTTGCTCCTGTCAGAACACCCTTCATGCGCCCGCCGCGTAGACACATGCACTCACATGGGCTCCTATCGACACCGGTCCTCTTGGTCCCAGCGTGAACAGTGCTAACTCCTCCCTGCCCTTTCTTCTGTTCTCTGCACCTTCTAGAGGCCAGCCCCACTCGAACCCTGAGACCAATACCATGGGTTGCCACGAAGCACTCAATAACGGAGACGTCGTCTACCTCGTTATCAGCTGTCTTACGCCGGAAATCGAGGATCGCGCACCCCAGTGGAAGCAAGAACGTCGCGAACGAAACAAAGCCCTGGCACGTTTTGCTTGCGTCTGTAAGAGCTTCCGTCTTCCGGCTTTGCAGATGCTCTGGCGGAGGCTGGAGAGCATGCTGCCTCTACTTCGTCTCTTTTCGGCGCTACGACATGTCAAAGCCGAGGATGGAGACAATGAAGTTGACCTGCACGTAAGTCAATATCCTACAGCGCGACGGAGCCCACAATGCTTATACATCAGTCTAGGTGCTTTCAGGCGAGATCCTCCCTCATGAGTGGGAGAGATTTCTCGTGTACGCACAATATGTCCGCACAGTTGATTCGGCGTCGCGTCCAGTGGGCTTTGCCGCGCAGACACGGATCGCTCCCTCGGTATGGAGCCACATGGGACGCCTCGCATGCGGCAACCCTCTTTTGCCCAATCTTCAAGAGCTCGGCTGGGTAGTCCCTTCGCCGCAGTGCACTGGGATCCTTCCGTTTCTCTCGCCGACCATTGCACAGCTCAACATCGTCTGTTTCGGGATTGACGGCGATGCCGCTGCGGACATCGAGCACGAATGGAACGTTGCGCTACAAGCCATACTGCCGACCGTCTTCTCCGTTGCTTGCCAGATCACCAGATTGACCATGACGACTGGTCAGATCGACTACTTTACACCTCATCTAGCCTCTCTCCGCTTCCTTCGCTATTTCCGCGCCACTAGGGTGAACATCCGGACCCTGCGCATTCTGGCCGCTCTTGAAGATCTCCAAGAACTTCACGTTGGCAATTTCGACACCGCGGACGAAGCCGTCATATCGTTCTCAGGATTTTTGCGACTACGGACTTTGATCATCTCCGAACACCCCTCCAGCAGCTCGGTCTACAACGCCTTTTCCTCTCAAGAACTCACCAAGCTGTACGTACTCGAATACCCCGGCGAGTATCGCCACGCCTTACCTGAAACCTGCGAAATTTGGGCACATCGCTTCCCGAGTCTGCAAGTTCTGTGCTTCTATATTTCTCGACACAGCGGCGATGACGCTTCGCAAGTGCGTCCACTCCGCGACGCTATTACTCCGCTATTCGCCCTATCGGATCTGCGTACCGTGGGGTTGGCCACTTGGCACACGGTGTTCTCGATCGATGATTCCGACATGGCGGCATGCTCGCAGGCGTGGCATCGCCTCGAGGCTCTGCGACTTAGCTTTCCCTTCGGCACGAGCGATGCGAGGATGGACTCGAACACCTGCCCCACCCCTTCCTCCTTGCTCGCCTTCGCTAAGAAATGTCCAGAACTCAAGGAACTCCGTATTCGACGCCTCAAGGTCAATCGCGACAATCTGCTGCATCTGAATACACTCACTTCTCATTGGAGCCACGGGCTGCGGTATCTTGACGTTGAGCATGTCGACGCCGATGATAACGTGGTGCCGGATCTCGCCCGATGGATCGTCCGTCTTTTCCCGCATCTCGTGCCTCAAGTCCGGAATCCAGACCAGAGCTGGAAACGAGTACTCGATGCAGTGAGGAAATGCCAGTCTGGGGATATATAGCAAGAGTGTTTCCGATCATGATGAAGTACTTCTACAGATGCGGATGCATAGTTTTAGGTGAGCCCCGCCTCATCACCGTAATCGAGTGCTCAGTGACTTTGCGGCAACTGAAATGTTTCTAGAGATCAACGGTCCAAGACGTTCGGAAAATGGGGGGAAGGGATGGGACATACAACGGCGAAGGATGCTTGTCTCGTTCGAGTGTACACTATGTGGCTACCTCAGATGTACCGGGTCAGCTTTAGTTGACGTGCTCATGATGGGGTATTTCCTTGATATGATACATCCGCATGGTTGCTACCTCGCTACCACTCAAACTGGGAGACGGCCACCAGGATGGGCAACGGGTATTCTGGAATCTATGCCCGTGAATGCATGGTCGCCGGGGAAGCAGCACCCGAGCTTCCAAAATGTTTGGGTCAAGCTAGGTCTCCTTCCTCATGGTGACTGGCTGAGTTGAATGTATTCTATGAATAGGTCGATGTCAACTGTAATCAGTTGTAACCTCAGCGTAATTTCAAGATTTAGATCAACATATTTGTGAGGAAGGCTTCATGAGAGCGGGTTAATTGGAAGAGGCGCTCAAGCCGTCGACATCCCGGCGAGCCGGAGTCTTGATGGTTCGCCACCAGTACTCTCGACTGGTAACACTTCTGCCCCTTGCAACGCTGCTACTTTTCTACAACCTCATTTCTGTGCAAACATCCCCGACATCCCTTCAGCCTTGTCGCATTCTAAGGCCGAAGTTATGGATCGCCATAACGCATTTGACAACGCCGACGTTGTCTACCTCATCCTCAGCTGTCTCGCCCCCGACATCGATGATTGTGAGCTCTGGGAATCAGAATCTCGCGCGCGGAGCAGGTCTCTTGCGCGATGCGCTCGCGTCTGCAGTAGCCTCCGTCTTCCAGCGTTGCAAGTCCTCTGGCGGAGGCTAGAGGACATGTTGCCTCTCCTTCGCCTCTTCTCTGGGCTACAGATAGTGGAAGCGAATGATATCAACGGCGGAGTCGCGCTCTACGTGAGTTTCATTACTGTACCTTTATGCGTCGAGACCTCCTGATACGGGACTTCAAGACGCTCACAAGCGAAATCTTACCACATGAGTGGGAGAATTATCGCGTGTACGCTGAGTACGTTCAAAAAGTGGACTCGATATTTCGTCCGGCGGGCTTTGCTGCCAAGACACGCATCGATCCCTCGGTTTGGATCCAGTTGGGACATCTCGCCTGTGGAAGCCCTCTCTTGCCGAACCTCCTTGAACTGGGCTGGGTCATCTTGTCACCGAAATGCACTGGGCTTTTGTTCTTCCTTTCACCCAACATAACACGCTTGGGCATCGTGTCTTTCGGGATCGATGAGGACGCTGTTCCGGACAATGATGATGAGTGGCAAGCTGTGTTGCAAGCTTTGCTCCCAACCACCTTTCAAGTTGCGTCTCGTATCACCAGGTTGACCATGGCGACCGGTCAGATCGACTACTTCTCTCCACACCTGTCGAACCTTCATTCGCTTCGTTGTTTTCGTGGCACCAAAGTCGATATCCGCACACTTCGCGCTCTTGCCTCCCTTACAGAACTTGAAGAGCTGTACGTTCACCGATTTGACACTACCGATGAGCCTCCGGTGTCGTTCTCCGGATTCCCGCGGCTGCGGGTCCTGATCATCGCAGAGCATCCCTCGAGCAATCTAGTCTATGACGCATTCGCTTAGCCGCAGCTCGAAGAACTTCTCATTCGTGAATATCCGGGCCATTATCCCCTCAATATCACCGATAGCTGCAAGATTTGGGCGCATCGCTTCCCATCTTTGCAGACCCTTTCCTTCTATATCTCTAAGGAAGACCATGACGGACCGCCTCGTTGGCGTCCGCTCCGCGATCCCGTGGCTCCACTTCTTGCTCTCCGGAACCTACGAATCGCGAAGCTCGCTACTTGGTACACAATGTTCTCTATCGACGACGCCGACATGACTGCGTTTGCACAAGCATGGCCTCGCCTCCAGTCTCTGCAACTCTGCTTCACTTTTGGCGGGTACGGTCCAGGCTCGCGCCCAATGCCCTCTCCTACCCCCTCCTCTCTACTCACGCTGGCCACGAGGTGCCCCGACCTCAAGGAGATTCGAATCAGACGTCTTACGGTTCTCCGGAATAGTTTGCCTCTCTTAGACGAACACTCTGTTCCGCGTCATCATGGTCTACAGCGTCTGGGCGTCCAGCATGGCAACCTTGAGGACGCTATGGTACCTGAGTTCGCGCGCTGGCTGGATCATCTGTTTCCCCGTCTCGTGCCCAAGGCGTTGAACCTGGACGAAAGTTGGATGCGAGTGTTGGATGCCGTCAAGATTTGCCAAGCAGAGCGGCTACAGCAACAACCCTTGCCGGAGTAGCAAAGCCTTTGCACACAATCGGTAGACTCCGTGGCGATCTGGCGCATTGTCTATCTCAATGCTACGACATACAGATATTCGGGCCGCCGACCCCGGAATTTTGCGAGAGAGAGGGGTACAGTCCTAAAGAAGGTATCACTGACGGGGAGGCCACTCGGTTCGTTGAGGCGTTCCCCTTGCGGCTATCACACGCGTAGATTGTCAAGTATGATCCTACAAACAACGCTATCAGCACTCACAGAGACCGTGTATCCACTGGGATGCTGGTTGACTGCCAATGCAAGACGAGCGTCAGGAAAGACGGGCCCTTGATGATCAGCACACGGATACGTCGTCTCGAGGTCAGAAGAGTGGTCTATGTCACTCAAAATCTCACTGCGAGCGAGAGCATCTTCCTTCGTACACCCAGGGTGGGGCGCGTGCAGTCTAGACAAGGGGTTGACGTCGACTGTCGTCAGTCGCGGTCCCTCTGGGCTGGGAATGAAGAACGTGAGGCGAGAGCAAAAGGGCAAGAAGTATCTCTGCTTGTGGACCTGATGTACCTGATTACGGAACTCGTCGTATTTGATCAGGACGCTCCCGTCAGGACCCCATTCGTGCCACTGCCGCGTGGAGGCGTTCATGACGCTTTGTACGCTGCTAGCACGCTCGACGTGGTGTCGGAACGTAGCGCGAGGAATTAGGAGAAGGACGCGATTGCTTTGACTAGTATTCGCGCGTCCCTTGCAGAAAATCATCAGTTGAAGGACGATGACCCGTTGGGCGAGATCCGGCCAGAACACTGCAGAGGGCGGAGAGGTCGGTGGAGTAGGAGCCCAGGACTCCGAGCTGTAGCGTGGTGACATAGCCTATAGGTTGTCCATCTTCCGTGGCAAAGCGGTAGATCGCGATAGCGTTGTTGCGTCCTTCTGTTGCTCGAAGTCGATTGGTCCCTCCCTATTCCGACCGTCACAGCAAAAAACGACGGATTGATGAATGTCATTGAGGCACCGTACGGACCGCGAACATCCTGTGTGTCGTTTGTTGAGAGCCACTGAGTCTGAGCACCAACAACGTACTAGCATCTCGCACCCCGTCATCCAGTTCCGAACTTGCAGGTAGGGTTCGAGCGTGTCGCCCCCATGCCACGGCATCTTCAAAGCAATGTATGAGCCATATACCTGGGCGCAGATGATCTCGAGCCAAGTCCCTCCTGTATGTGTCCCTGCAGGAGGAACCAATCATGTACTTTTTGCCGCAAGAGATGAGGTAGAGCACCGCCGCTCTCCGGTAAGAGAGGAGACAACATCATGCCGCTGGTCTGGGGAGAGCTAAGCCGACGAAGCGACGTGAACAGCACGCACTGGACATTCATAAGCGGAGCCCCCACGAGGTCCTGAGTGACGTCCACGGCGAGGATGCTGTTCTCCAGGTTCTGCGGCAGCGATATCGCCCAACGGCGAGCGTCGGTGTTCTCGGCGTGGGAGGGCGGCGAGTACAGTACGATCAACGAGCGTGCTGTGTCTGTCCACAGCTCATACGAGATCGAGCTGCCAAACGCGCAGCGGACGAGGTCCTCCGTTCGGCGGCTATACCGCATCCCGTCGTTCGCGGCCTCGCCCACTCGCCCGTGTAGCATGACAAGTCGCCCACGCACGACCGCCGGCTATACTCTCGCAGCTTCTGGAGCCGTTCTAAGGTTGTCAGCCCCGCAGTGGGTGGGCCGTCGATCATTCCGTTGATGGCCAATTCGATGCAGTACACTAGGCGTGTGTCTGTGTAGATTAGGGTCCTGAGGAACCGGCAAACCTAAACGTAGTACGACGTCAGGACGGGTATACGAAGACTGTACCCTATCGCTCACCCTTTTACACGTAAGGAGTGTGCGTGCATCGAGAAGACCGAGTAGGACAAGCAACACATCCTCCGGCAGACTGCAGAGTCCTCTGAGGTCGCCGCCATCTGCGCGATTCGAGGGTGGATATGTAGGTGCCTGTGCAGCAACTTTCAGTTTCGGGCCTGCCTCCAGTGGCTGGGACCGATTATGGTGAAGAGCCTTCGAAACGGCCGATCGCTCGAAGGAGCTCAGTCTTTTCATAGTTGTGAAGCCAAGGGGACTTCATTAGGGCTAGTCAAAGATGGCGATTCGGTGGACGATTCGAGGGAACGATTCGGGAGACGATTCGAGAAGGGGGGAATCCGCGATTCTGGCAGAATCGCGTCGAATCGCCGGTGCGAGTCTGGAGGAGCACCGCCCACCCGAATCGCGATTCTCTGCACTCGATTCCCTCAGCCCAACCTCGGATAAGCCCTCTTAAAATAGGTTATATGTCCAAATTTTATTGGGGTTTGTCTTAGCACGTCTTACGAGCGACCATGGCCCTACTGCAAGCTTGCCGCTTCTCTACTTTTATCAGAATTGCCGGTCTACAGATTCCCTCCACCTTGAAATGTCCGATCAGACCGAAAACCCTACTTTCAGAAAGTCTGGCCGTCTCACTTGGCAACCTTCTGCTGGCTCTGGCACGAAGACCGGGAATCAAGTGCGCCGTGTGTCTTGTTGATGAAATGGATATATTTTTTCTGAGGTCCCAAGAGCTGTAACGAAGCATAGTAGGGGGAAGAGCAACGCGGCACACGGAGAGGAACCATCACGCGAGGATTACCTGATTTTGATATCACAGACGCCCGAAGGCCTGACCGACCTGGAATCGACCCGTAGAAACGTGGGGTGGTCAAAGTGCCCACACGAATCCAGGACGATTCCCTTCGACAGAATCGCTGCAGAATCGCTCGACGAACCGTCCTCCGAACCGCCATCTTTGACTACCCCTATTGACGTGGTGAGAACCTGCACATGGCGGCCTTAGGTATCTGTTCAACCGTTGCAAACTGGACAGCGCTTACCTCAGGAATTCGGGGCAAGGCAACACCGCCCTTCAAACGACAGTGACCAAAAGCAATACCAGAAGATGCGTCGTGAAGCCCAAGTCTATTGCGATGGTATGCTATGACATGGCTCGTAACATAATTATTTTGCTCCGGGAATCAATAAAAACACAAAACAATGCGATGCGTATGCGTATAAATGCGTGTCACAGAACCCATCCATCACAGCTCGTCGTGCGACCTGCTGTACTCGTCGTCATCATCGCCCGCCGGGGCGCCACCACTGTAGAGCTTGCTCGTGATCGGGTTCACGACGGCCTGCACCTCCCCGAGCTTCTCCTCAAGCTCCTCTGCGGTCGCCGACTGGCCGTTCTCGTCGATCCAGTCTGTCGTCTCCTTGACCGCGTCGAGGATCGCCTTCTTGTCCTCGTCCTCAAGTTTGCCGCCGAGACCGTCCTGGTCGGCGAGCTGCGTCTTGAGGCCGTACACGAAGGACGAGAGGTGGTTAAGCGCCTCGATACGCTTCCGCTGAGCCTCGTCTTCCGCCGCGAACTCCTCTGCCTCCTTCACCATACGCTCGATCTCTTCAGGTGACAGACGGCCCTTTTCGTTCGTGATCGTGATCGACTCCGACTTACCGGTTCCCTTGTCCACCGCCGAGATCTTCATGATACCGTTGGCGTCGACTTCGAAGGTGACCTCAATCTGAGGGACACCCCGGGGTGCGGGAGGAATACCGGAGAGCTCGAACTTGCCGAGGAGGTTGTTGTCCTTCGTCAACGAACGCTCGCCCTCGTAGACTTGGATCAACACGGTCTGCTGGTTGTCGGCAGCCGTCGAGAAGCTAAGACAGCAATGTCAGCATCGCTCGCAAGCTACATGGAATCACGAGGACACTCACATCTGACTCTTGCGAGTGGGGATGACGGTGTTACGAGGGATGATCTTGGTCATGACACCACCGGTGGTCTCGATACCAAGAGTGAGGGCGTTGACGTCGACGAGGACGACGTCACCGAGGGACTCGTCGCCGGCAAGGATACCACCCTGGACGGCAGCACCGTACGCGACAGCCTCGTCGGGGTTGATACCCTTCGAGGGCTCCTTGCCAAAGTACTCCTTGAGGAGTTGCTGGACCTTGGGGATACGAGTCGAGCCACCGACGAGAACAATCTCGTCAATGTCCTCCTTCTTGAGGTTCGCGTCCTTGAGGACTTGCTCAACGGGCTTCATGGTCTTGCGGAAGAGGTCCATGTTGAGCTCTTCGAACTTGGCGCGGGTGAGCGTCTCGGAGAAGTCGTTGCCGTTCTCAAACGACTCGATCTCGATGCGAGTCGACTGCTGGGAAGACAGCGTACGCTTAGCCTTCTCGACCTCGCGCTTGAGCTTGCCCATAGCGCGGAGATTGGGGGTGACGTCGGTGCCAGTCTTCTTCTTGTACTGTTTGACGAGATAGTCGATGACACGGTTGTCGAAGTCCTCACCGCCAAGGTGAGTGTCACCGGCAGTAGCCAAAACCTCGAATACACCGTCGTCGATGGAAAGGAGAGAGACATCGAAAGTACCTCCACCGAGATCATAGACGATGATCTGTGACTCGCCACCCTTCTTGTCAAGACCGTAGGCGATGGCAGCTGCGGTGGGCTCGTTGATGATACGGAGGACCTGGAGACCGGCGATGACACCTGCATCCTTGGTAGCCTGACGCTGCGCGTCGTTGAAGTACGCGGGGACAGTGACGACGGCGTGCGAGACGGGACGGCCAAGGTAGGCCTCGGCAGTCTCCTTCATCTTGCCGAGAACCATGGCGGAGATCTCCTCGGGAGTCTGGGCAAAATGTTAGTACTTTGCAGGACTGATGATAGGAAGCTACGCACAAATTCACGGGTCTCACCGCGATATTTGACCTGGACGCTAGGCTTCCCGCTCTTGTTGACGACCTTGAACGGCCAGTGCTTCATGTCGCGAAGGATTTCAGGGTCATCGAACTTGCGACCAATAAGACGCTTGGCGTCGAAGATAGTGTTCTCCGGGTTGGAGTGGAACGCATTCTTCGCGCTGTCACCAACACTGCAAATGGAGGAATTGGTACGTGGGTCGAACGGCACAAGCGAGAAGACTTACAGTCGTTCCTCGTCCGAGAAGCTTACCCATGAGGGGGTGATACGGTGACCTTGGTCGTTCGCAATGATTTCAACACGTCCGCCGCGCTGTACACCAACGCAAGAGTATGTCGTTCCAAGATCTGAGGCGAGGTCAGGTCGCGAACACGTCTAAGAACACGTTGCTACTTACCGATACCAATCACCGGGCCATACTTGGCCTTGTCCTCATCGGCGTTCACGGAAATCGGGCATAAAAGAATGAGAGCGAGGAAAGCGAGGAAGACAAGGGACAGCGACGACAGCAGTCGTCGTAATTGTGTCCGCGTCGGTCGACGGGGGAGAGACATGGTGGACTGAGGGGAGAGAGGAGGGTGTTTGCGATCCCGCAAGCCGGTCGCGCGTATTTATTCCAGCACACTCGAACTCGCCACGTCAACACCTCAGCATAGACGCCGACCCCGGAAACCGCGCCTGCTGGGCAAGCGACTGACGTGGCCGAACCACCGACATCATGGGCGTTTGTACCGGCGTCTCACCCGAAACGGCAAATGAACCTATCTCGAATGGCCAAGAAGACGCCGAAATTTCCAGAAATGCAAAGCAGATGCACGGGGTCCTCCGCTGTTTCATCTCAAACGCTGCCACGTCGTCCATACGCTCCATCACCGGACTTCTCTGCCCCTGCACCGCTCGGACTTTTGTCGTACAGCGGTCATGCTGAGCACAACATTTCGCCGAGGGTCTTCTCAGCAGCATGGGCGACCACGTTAGTCTGACCGAGCGACACGTTTGGTGACAGATTCCTGGACGCTCGAGGGGATTGTGCGAAAACTATTGATCAGTCTGAACATTGCGCTAGGGCGTACATAATGCGCGCCCAGTTGATGACAGATGCTGACAAGGTGTAAGGAAGGTCCTGCATGAATGTGACGACCAACTGCTTCCGCAATGTACACTCATTCGTTCAGCAACTGTAGATCATGCGAAGTTCGGAGCATGGTCCCTACAATATTTGACTCCTTTCAAGAGAGAGCATGCACATTGATGTTAAATGCTTCTTCACCTTCACCAAAGAATTGTAAACCATCACTGGATGGCCTCTGCCGACGACGTTGCAGGTAGAAAGCACATGCCGAGGGGCTTTGCAGCGTGTAAGTCAATAGTGGGAGCGAGAAAGCAAGATACAAGCCAGAAACAAACCGTACAAGCAAAGTACCATTATCACGCGAACCCGGGAGATACTAGCGGTACACCAGTAATACAGGGAGATGAGTGGGGAGGGGTCCAATAAATACGCTGTACAACAACAAACGATGTGATCGCGAGTCATGACGAGGGAACCAAGGTAAAGTGATGAGAACGGACTGATAGGATCATAAGTTAATACTCAATCACCGCGAAGAAACTTCGTCATCGCTGTTGTAAGGAAGCGCGGGTATAGCGATGGTTCGCGCCGGGGCCATGAACCGGATCGGCAGCCGCTTCGGTACGAGCTTGGAGTCATCGTCCTCGTCGACCTCTGGTGGAGGAATAACCAGGACCAGCCGGAACGCATCCTTGCCATTGAGGTAGAAGCGGTATAGACGCTTCTGGCGGATAAATCCTAGAGACTCGTACAGCGATAACGCTGCCGAGTTATCGTACTCTGTCTCGAGTACCACCTGCGTTGCATGTAGTCAGCGGAGAGAAGACGAAGGGCGAGCATAACTCATGTATGCGCTACCTCTTCCACGCCATGCTTCTTCATGACCTCAATGGTTCGCCGGACGAGCGTGCTTGCTACGGTTCGATGAGCACGACGCCCAGGATACGAAGACGGAGGATACTGACCTATCCCTCTCTTTCGCCAGCTCTTATGTACACTTAGCATAGCGATGTAGCCTCTGTTCGAGACATCTCTGTGCATGCTCTGCTTGCAAACGACGACACCCACCGGGTCAGACGACTGACTCGGGTACGCCTAGATGTATGAAGACGCCGTCCACCGCGTAGGATTAGTCTCACGCCTCCTCTTCAATGAGCCGTAACCTACGAGGAACGCCAGATGCGGCCTACACGCTCGCACGTCAGCCAAGGTTCATGACGAAGTTCTTATAGAGAAGGAAGGACGTACCATTGCTGGAGGAAGTAGCGATAGGTGTAGATAACATACGGCTCACTCAGCTCATGCTGAACGAGTGCCATTATATGAGGTAATTCAGACTCGCCACTATACTGCCGATAGATTATGGTGTCCATTACGCGAGTGGTGCGGAGGAAGAGTAATAGGGCGCAGCGAGGATGATGGACGGTGGGGAGAAGCTGGCTGTCTGTCGTGGGATGGGGGAGGGATGCAGGCAGGACGCACGCAGGGCTCGGAGCCTGAGGTCGGGCCATGCACGCGACGCGCGACACGATGCACCTGCGGCACGCGTCTCTCGATGATGGCGCCTGCAGCGCGCACCGGGCGGCTTTCAACCTTGTTCCTGCTTCCTCCCTCCCTTCTGGCTTTCCTCCATTCTTTCTACTAATGGCTTCTGTCTCGCGCCTGCGGGAAGTCTTGTCTGCTGCGTTTAGTTTGAGGGGGCTTCCAAATGGCGAACAGGAGTTTTTCGAGGAGCTCATGGCTCACCGGTCACATCTAGTGAACCTGTACGATGTCGGACCACGAAATCCACAGGAGCAACGCGAGCTCGAGTCAGGTATGTTTGGACGGCCTTGCGCATATATGTTGCATATATAAACCTCTGTATAGGGAAAATCACGATCAATGGCCGTTCCGTCGCGGTGAACGCGGACTTCGCCAGACAAGCCATGTTCCTCTCACAGCAGCTGGAATGTTCAGAACGTTACGTCGCGGGCCTCCTCCAAGATGTCATGACCCACAACCCGAACCTCACACAAGAACAATGCATTGAGGCAGCGATCATGGAGTACCACACGCGGCGGCGGGAGTTGGCGGACTGCTTAGGCACGATCCTGCAGGCGGCTTCACGCGCGGAGGCGGGGGACGCGTCGCCACTCCACCAGCGAATAGAGATGTTCGTGCGGCAACAGCTGCTGCATCCGGGAGGACGTGCGGGTGCGGGGTTGTCGTTGGCGATGAAGCTGTTCCAGGAGATCCACAGCGTTGGGAACGCGCTGGCAAAGGCGCAGGCGGCGAGGCAGAATGCGAGGAGCGAGACGGTGGCGCCAACACAAGGTGAGTCGTATTGCGCATTCCACTCGATGCACATCTGGACGCGTTGGATAGGTCCAAACGCGGGGCTGGGTGCGGACATCCTGAACGCGCGGTGCGAGTCTTTGAAGTACGAACGGCGCACCCTTGCGGTGGCACTGTACCTCCTCGCAAGTATGGGACATGTCTCTTCCAAGGAGATACCCAAGATTGTCGACTGGCTCAGTGGAAACCCGCGCCACCCTATGGTGTACCACATCCTTCCGACTCTCATGGCCACTTTCGATATTGTGGACCCTGAGTCTCCCGGTGGCCAGGCTCGCAAAGCCTTGCTCGCGGATGGACAACTGGTGCCGGAGATGAAGCGTAAGCTGGACGTCACGAAGGACTGGCCAGAGCCTGGACTTAAGGCTACCATTCTTCTCAAGTGGACGCTGTTCCTCGCCTCGGCGCGTCGCGCGGATCCTGCCTTGGAGAACACGGATGGGTTCAAATCAGATGAGCTGGAGACGCAGATCTGGAACGCGGTCCAGGGTGACTGTTTCACTTACCTTGCGCGCACCCTTCTGCTCCTCCAGAAGAGGCAGACGGCGCATACGACCACCTCGTACGCCGCGTCTACTCTCACCATTACAGAGCAGGATTTGCAGCTCGAGTTGCCTACAGACGACTTTCGACCGGTCTTGCTTGATGCATGCGAGGTCCTAGTGCGTTCATTGATCACCCAGGCATCTTCTGAGCTGCGGAAGATCAAGCAGCGACAGGAAGACCTCTTGCTTGCGGGGGCTCGTGCCGACAGAACAAGGATATTTCGTTCCACGCACCCTCAAGGGACATCGCGCTCTGGAGCTGCTGAACAAGATAAACCCACAGCTTCTCCGCGTAATGACATGGCCATGCTCTTCTCCTTCATCGGGATGCTCTACAGTTTGCTCCCTCCTGAGCGCGCGCTTCACTTTTGGGGAGCAGGTACTGTCATTCCTGGGCAACGCTCCACTTACAGGGAGTACGTCGAGCTTAGCTCCGGGAAGCTGGCGGCATTCTTGCAATGGTCTATCTGGTCTACTCAAGCTCGTGATGTCGACGTATCCATGGCTCTCTTTGACATGCTGTCAGGCCTTGCGAACGGCCAACAGTGCAGTGAGCTCGCGTACAACTACCTCGTGCGTGGTGGTGGCGACGTTGTGCCCGGCGCCCCTTCCGCTTCGACGTCCTCTGCCCATTTCAACACCGGTCCTTCCGTGTCTTGGAGCTCCATCTTCTCGTTACTCGAGTCGTGGGCAGCAGCTGGCCAACCCCCTCGGACTAACACTCCCCAGCATATCGCGGGACCTCAGCAGGGTTATGGGGGCAGTCAGTACCACCAGTCGCCTCCTCCACCGTCGCGTCCGCAACAAGTCCAGCTTTCGCAGCAGGATGTGCTGCTAGCACAATCCTTCCTGCGTCTCTTGTCTGTCGTCGTCACGAACTCTATTCCCGCGCGCATCAACATCTCCAGCCATGGTCGATTCCGTGCCATCCCTACCATGGTCTCGCTGATCCCTCTTGGCCTTCCTCTTGAGCTGAAGGGTGCAGTCTTTGATACTCTTGCGGCATTCTGCGCTCCTGGTGCAGGCGCGGCCGGTGTGGAGATCTGTAAGTCCATTTGGACACTGATGGAGAGACTTGAAGTGATCAATGTCCGCATCGTTCACGGTGCTGGTTCTGGCCTCACTGTCGAACGGGGCGTCGAGTTGGAGCTGGACGAGGTAGAAGCCGTATACAAGTTGTACCCCTCTACAATTCCGTTCCTCAACCTCCTCGCTACTCTCATCCACACTTCCAAGCGCATCCCGTTGCGCGAGCGCGTGTCCGACCCTACACCCATCAACACCATCCCCGAGTCGCTAGGGGCGCCGTATCGGACCCCTGGTATCGGGCCTTTCGTGTCTTTCGTGGTCGACAACGTGTTTGCGCGTATCCCATCCCGGGAGTACATTCGTCCGTCGGATAGGTGGCGGATGAATGACCTCTGCCTCTGCTTCATCGAACGCGCACTCGCGAGCTTCGACCTCGAGTCCCTTGTCACGACCATCGAGGAGCTCCAACCCAGCAAGGAGGCAGTCGTGCACCTCGTGATACACCCCGGTTTCGAGTTGTTGAGGCGCCTTCTCACTGCGACTCCTCTCCAGGCCTCCATTTTGTCGTATCTGGTGGAAGGACTGGATGGCTTCGAGAAAGGACTGGCAGAGGAAGAGCCGTACTACCGTATGACTATCACCCGTGTTTTGAGGATCATCCACCGCGTCCTTGAAATCCAGGATATCTTCCTCGATGTCTTCCTGCCTCTTCTGGCCGAACTCAACGAACCTGCGATAACCGGCGACGTCCCCCCTGTCTCGTACTTCATCCGCTTCGATCAGGCCCTGTCCTTTACTCCCGACTATGTTCCTGCCGTTGCGGCGTACATCTGCTACCCTTCCTATCCCGAGCTCGTACTCCTCAGCGTCAAAATCATCACGGCGTTGGCCTCTTCCACTGCTTTAACCCAGTTGGCTCTTCTGATTGACCGCAGCAGTGAGTCAATTCGTATCCTCGAAGGCTACCTCCATGCCCTGGACACCCATGTTGCGGTCGATGTCGAAACAGCCGAAACGACTGCGGAACAGACAACAGGTGCTGGCGCGCCAGACGCGGAGGGGCCCTCTGACTTGCTCACCCAGGCGATCCGACTGACCATCCTGGACCTATTCATCCAGAACACGCATTCTGGCCGCCCTCATCCCAATGTTGCGCATTTCCTCCTCTTCGGTGCCGCCTCTCCGGACAAATCGATCCAAGATCCTCACGCACTCGGCGCGCGCCGCTCTTGTGTGCACGCGATTCTCGACCTGCTCAACTTCGGTGTACCCCGTTTGAAGGGCAAGGAGAGGAGGCAGACGCTTGGAGAACCGCTATTCATCACCCTCCCTGCGTTTGCTGAGCGCTGCTACCATGTCGTCTTCCAGCTTTGCCAGCATCCACGCACGTCGGAGCCTACGATGCGGTACCTCCGCACGCGCGAAGACTTCTTCTCGCGGCACCTCGCTGCGATCCCCTTCAAAGTTCCGGAGACTGAGCAGTCTCCCTTCATCGAAATCCAGTATAGCGATGGTTCCCGTGTGGTAACCACTGTCACCACAACGGCGTCCTTCCTCAAGCTCCGCTCTTGGATTCTCGACCTCGTCGCTTTGGATCTCCACGTTCTCACTAACAAGGGTCACCAGAAAAGTGTCTCAGAGCTGCTGGAGCTCATGTTCGGCAATGAGGAAGACTATCTCGAGGGTGCGCCCGAGCCGTGGGATGTACAATTGTTCAAGCCGTTCCGCGAGGTCGGCCAGTCTCATCTCAGGATGATTGAGCTGGTACAGTCTTTGGATTTCGACTGGTCGGATAGCCTGGTCGTCCAGCCTCAAAATCTCGAGTTCCTGGGGCAGCTGAACCTGCAGTCTTGCCTGCGTGTCGACGAGTCAGGCTGCGAGGTCGTGGATCGGACGGCTCTGCTGTCGCTTTTGACACTCGCCAAGAGGACGCTTCATCTCCAAGGCCGCGTTGCAACGAAGGCCCATGCGGATGCTCTGGAGGCCGAGACTAACTACATCCTAGAGAGCTGCGCAATCGAGAACCATAGGAGGAAGATCCGCTATGCCGCAGCCTCGGGCTACGAGTCGTGGCGTAGGCTGCTCGACATGGCACTGATGAAGTGCTTCGACCGTCTACCCTTCGACCGCCGAGAGAACATGCTCTTTGACCTGCTTCATGTTCTCCCCAACTCCCTTCGCTCTTCGAATATCCACGAGTCCACCGCGGTCCTCCTAGCGGAGACCATCTTGTCGGTTATCACGAAGCTGCGGGAGGACCGTCGTCACCAAGTCCTCATGCAAACGGCAGGAGGCGACGTCGAAGCCGGAGCACTTCCCACAGAGCGTCTGAACGTGCTCCTTCGAAGCGTTCTGGAATGCATCATGGATCACAATCGTATCGAGCTCGTCCGCGGTAACTTGTATGCTGCTCTGGTCAACTACTTGCACCTTGTTCTTCATGCAGAAGAAGTGGAAGGTCAAGGCGAAGACGCCTCGGGGGGTCTCTCGTCCTCCTTGTCGCCTCGAGACGAGCTCATCGAAAGTTTGTCCCTCGTCTCGGTCTCAGGCCAGCTTGGGCGGTCATCTTCCGCGGGAGCATCCCTAATCCAAGCCAGCATTGCGATCTTGAAGCCAGCTACGGAACGCCTGATTGCAATTGTCTCCCGCGATGCCATAGACGGCACAGAGGTCTGGAAGACGGTAGCGTTCATGCTGCTGGACTCCTTGGTTCGTCTGTCGCGGTGGGAGAAGCATTCGTCGACCCTAGCCGCACTAGCGCGGCAAGGTTTCTTAGCTGGGTTCGTACGTGGATTGAAGGAATCGGATCTCGTCTTGCAAGCCGTGCTTAAGCCTGATCCCGGTGAGTGTTGTTTCTTCTTTCATCCCCGCTATGTGACTGAGAAATCGACGAGCATAGATGACCTAAACCCTCTCTATGTCTATGAGGCCAAGATGTCGCTACTCGTTCGAATGGCCCAGACACGGCAAGGCGCAGAGCGACTCCTTGAGGCGCGTGTACTTCCCGTCCTCGGAGAGTGCGACTATCTCGACGCGCGGCCAGAGGCAGACCAGGCCTTCCTCGGTATGTACACCGATGTTAGTTCGTATACTTGGCTGGTTTACATCTGTGTACAGATCGCGACAATTTCCTTCCATCTGCAATTCAGCGCTACCACCAGCTTTTCTTGCCTGCGTTGCAACTAGTGAGCGGCATGCTGATCGCGTTGGGTCCCAAGCACACCACCGCCGCAAACCATGTAAGTGACTGATTCCCTTCCATCAATGCTACAAGACGGCTCATTGTCGATATAGGCCCTGCAATTCTTGTCGCAGCATCGGGACACAGCCGTTCTACTCTTGAAGAACGAAGTGGACGAGCTCTCAATCTCGATTCTGGAGGAGATGCGCCTTCTAGTTGCTTTGTGCAGCAGTGTGGTTCACCTTGTCCCGAGGACTGAGCTGGTGAGATTGTCTCCCTTCAGGTATGATTCGTGACCACTGCTGATGTTGTTACTGTAGCTTTCGAGCTCCGGCTTTGGAGCCCTACACGGTGCCATATCCAGCCTGGCTGCGAAGGTCTTGAGCGATCCCCATTGGACAGAAGCCGTCAAACCCCAAACTGACGCAGAGCTGGCTGATGCGAGCACTCAATCACTTGGTGGGCTCATCTTCCCCAGCGTTCTCCTCGATTGTGCTGAATAAATCCTGAATCCAGAGTACGCTCCTCAATCGAAATTCCGCGCCGCAGTCCACATCAAAGACGAACAGTTGAAGAATGCTATCATCTCATATCTCGGGACCGCGAGCGAATTTACAGAAGCCGACTTCACGTTGGTGTTCTCTCAAGCGATCACGACGCCCAAGCATGACGAGCGGCCGACTAGGTTTATTGGTGTGTTGTTCTCGTGTCGAGGATAATTGTAGCGTCAGAGATCTCCTGACTTCTTCCAACAGCCACAGTACCCAGTATCGGCGATGCAATCGAAGCCCTCGATGATCTTTGTCGCAACCTCGCGCAGGTCCTGATGCGCATAGTCGACCTCTCTGCCGAGCTCGCATCCAAGGACCACATCAGGGTGGACAATATCCAAGAGGTTCGTAATCTCCTTCCTAAGCTGGAGCTAGTCTGACATTGACCCCGCGCATCACATATGTTACATCATTGACCGTCGATCGATCATTACCGCCTATTCAGATCGTCCAAATCTCTGACCCGGCCCTTCTGGAGAATCTCGACATGCGGCAGAGACAGACTCTCGTCGGTCGCGAGCTCGCATCGTGGCGGGCCGGTGCTAAGAGGCGCTCGCTAGCTATACTAAGTAAGTGTGGTTCGCTGTGATAGAGACTTAGGCAGACACGCTAACATCTTCGCGTCGTAGACTCGTTGGAGATGCTACTCCTCCTGCTGTGGAGACACCTTGCGTTCTACTTGGAGGGCAAGCACATCAACAACCCAGATCTCAAGGGTGCTATTGCGCACACTATGCGACTCGCGTCTTCGCCGGATGTGGATACGCTTCGGACAGAGGTACAGCGTAGGCTCGTGCCCGTGCTGTCGGCGTTGCAATCACTCGACCTCGTAAGTTTTACCCAAGCTCGATTCGTAGTGACGGGACCTCACGCCTATGGTGTACAGAGCGAGGAGACGCTAGGAGCGGAATGGCGTTCGTACGAGAGCTACCGAACAGTCATGGCGCGTCGACTTGCGGATACGGCAGGGTTGGAGGAGGTTGAGGCCGAGCCGCGCAACGGCGACGCGCCGCAAAATGGGCTACTTGCATACTGATCCCAATCATGCCCACTCATCATGCATCATGTCTGACAACTTGGACTGTCTTCATGCTCTGATTCTTCACGTTCTTGCGATGGGATATATCACATCTTGTTCCGTGTTCACGACAGCAACAATTGTAAAATAAGTTATAATGTAGCGACAACCCAGCAAGCAGCGTCCGCGCTGAGTTCTCTTCTCTTTCGCTTCTTGTCAATGAGATTCGGCAGCATGCAAGAATGATCGAAAGCAGGAATGATTGAAGGATCCGTCTGAAGTGCATAACGTGTACAAATGTGCATACAAAAACAGGAAATATGCCAGTGAACCAGCAAGGAGCGGGTGCCAAGTGCATGGCTAGATGGGTAGTAGGCTACCGGCACCACGAAGGGCCATTTGACCGCCAAAGCGGAGAGTCTGCGTGCCTCCAGGGAAGTAGGCGGCGACGTACGAGACGAGAGCAACAACCTAGAGGAAGTATTCCGATTAACGCTATAGCGATGGGAGCTAACGGATGTGGACTAGCGGGCGTACTTGAACAATAGCACCAATAAGTGATCCAAGATACGAGTGAGCCTAGACGCCGCACTGAGTTTCGCGGGCATTGAGTAAGCATGGTTGTCTCTTACCCCTAGCGAAAAGTATAGTGTGAGTCCAAGACTTGCAAGGTATGTGACGGAGAACGGCAGGCGTTCTTTCGAGATGAGATGTTTGACGTGATTTATGGGTCCGACGAGGACCGAGAATCTACAGGGCAGTCGTGAAGCCTTCCTCGGCCAGACCATGCAAGCGTAAAACTCACCCAAACATCACCAGCAAACTCCCCAGACTACAATGATCACAAACGTGAGCTAACGCACGCAACATGGAACGGGCTGTTATACCTGAAGGCGAGGGCGAACTTGGCCGGTCGGAGCACGATCATAGGTACTGTCAAGAACGCTACGAAGAAGCACACTGCAGCTCCAATCAAGCACGCCCCAAAACCCAGTAACCTACACCCCGACAACGACGTAGGGTAGCAGTTGCGTGAGCACCCCCCGGAAGGGATATGGACCGCAGTAGCGCACGCACCTCTCCCACCGCGACAATGCAAAGTACGCCTCCTCCTCGTTGGACCTTTCGCTGGAGCGCAATGGTACGTAGCCATTACCAATGGCATTGTAAAATCGAGAGAAGGGATTGGAGCCGCCTGTTGAAGTGTTTTGTTGTGAGTCGTCATTATTGCCCCGCGACCAGCGAAATTGAGAGAGATTGTCACGGAACGACTGTTCTGTGGACTGTGCAGGCATCGCAAGAGATGTTGTAGTGGCCGAAGAGGCTGCCGAGCGAGAGTGAGGGAGGTTGGAGGAGACAGAAGACAAGGACGGTCACCGTGGAGGGGCAAGAGACGCGTTCACGCTCGGCCCGCCCGATCTTGTTTTGGTAGTCTAAGCGCCTGTGATGTTGCTGGGACTGTCCACGTTGCCAGTGATAGAAACGACACCCTTGCTGTGTAAATACCTACACGTACTCTCTGTAGTCTGGAGGCCGAGTCCATCCATTTCTGCAAATGGTTTTCTTTCCGCGGGATCTAGAAGGAGTAACGGTATATTGACTTTTCTCCCTAGCGAGCCGTCACTCTGTGCGGTCGCTCCTCTCCGATCACTCCTATGGTCTGACCAGACAAGATGATTGACCGACTGTACTTCATGTAGCTGTACCCCATGCTCCAGTAGTATACTGGTAGCATATTTCGCTTTGTTACGACATCTCAGCACAAGAGACAGCCGAATTAAGACTTCCTGATGACTGAGACGACAGATTGCTCACTGGCAAGCTGATCTTACGCTGTGGAAGAGCGGTGCTCCGATGTGTAGGTCCCCCCAGGAAAAGCAACACGCGGCCTCGGGAAATACATGTGACACGCACTTCGAGCACAGGATGCCTGTCTAATATATCGTCCATTGACTCCATCTCCCACACTCAACGACACGTACATACTGGGATGATATTACAGTCTATATGATTTTTGGTCGACCCTCCCTGCTAGTCATACGAGACTCAAACGCGGCCCTTGCGGATGTTCGCCTGTGCCCACCTGCGAGCCCAAAAATCAGCACACACCGCCTAGCACGGTCCGCACACCCACGCGTCCACTCACTTTTTGATCCGGATCGACTCGATCGCGATGAAGCCCGTCGTGTCCGTGGGCTCGAACCCGCCCAGCTCGTCCATCGAGCTCTCCTTCTCGTCGTACAGGCCCTCGTCCGAGACGCGCCCCTCGACGACCACGTTCCCCTTGTACAGCTTCAGCCTGACGACGCCGTTCACCGTGCGCTGGCTCGCGGGGATCGCGCTCGCGACGAACTCGCGCTCGGGCGTGAACCAGTGCCCGTTGTACAGTATCCGGCTCAGCTCGATCGTGACGAACTGGTCGCGCAGCGCGCGCACGTTGCGGTCGAGCGTGAGGCCCTCGAGGTCGACGTGCGCCGCGCGCAGGATCGTCGCGCCCGGGGACTCGTAGCACCCGCGCGACTTGACGCCGATGAACCGGTTCTCGACGATGTCGATCCGCCCGATCCCGTGCTTGCGCGCGAGCGCGTTCAGCGCGAGGAAGATCTCCACGCCGTCCGTGTACGTCTTGCCCTCGTCCGGCACCTCGACCTTCACGGGCAGGCCCTGCGCGAACTCGATCGAGATCCGCTGCGGCGTCTGCGGCGCGAGCTCGGGGTCGACCGTGAGCTTCCACATGTCCGCGGGGGGCGTCGTGTTGGGGTCCTCGAGGATGCCGGCCTCGTACGAGATGTGGAAGAGGTTCTCGTCCGTCGACCAGGGCTTCGCCGCGGTCTGCTGGACGGGGATGTTTTTCTCGGCGGCGTAGGCGAGGAGCGCCTGGCGGCCGGCGAAGCGGCGGTAGAACTCGGGGATGCGCCAGGGGGCGATGACCTTGATGTCGGGCTTGAGGCCGTAGAAGGCGAGCTCAAAGCGGACCTGGTCGTTGCCCTTGCCGGTGCAGCCGTGCGAGACGTAGTCGCAGCCCTCCTTCTCGGCGACAGACATCATGCCGCGGGCAATGATGGGGCGCGCGAGGGAAGTGCCGAGCAGGTAGACATTCTGGGGATATGCGATGATTGATGCATATGCGTATACTGAAAGGCAAGGTGCGCACCTCGTAGATGCAGTTCGCCTGGAGTGCGGGGTAGATTAGCTCAGTAACGAACTCGCGCTTCAAGTCCTACTCAAACGCCGAGCAGGCGGGATCAGTCAAAATCATTCCGGGTTGCACGACTGCTATGGACGCGCACCTCGAGGTAGAACTTCTTCGCACCAACAGCGAGAGCCTTCTTGCGCGCAGCCTCGAAGTCCTATAATGGAGATCGGATGAGTTCAGGGTCCTTCGCAATCACGCCATCCCTCATGTCCCAATCAGTAACCGTACCTCCTCCTGACCGACATCGGCCATGAACGCGATGACTTCATAGCCCTGTTCGATGAGCCAAGCGAGGATACATGAGGTGTCTGAACGAGCGCGAGGGAGATTATCAGTCGGTCGGCTGAGATCATGCTCCGCCAGATGCGAAAGCGATGGGAGGGTTTGAAGACTGACCAAGACCTCCGGAGTAGGCGAGGAGAACGCGGCCCTTGGACTCTGGCATGTCGGATTGGCCGATGAGGTGAAGACGAGAGGATGAGAGCGAGAGATTTGAAGGGAGCTGAGGGGGGAATGACTCGGTCGCGCGCGAGCCTCGACTGCCACCTTCGCTGGATTTTCTTGACACGCCCCCGAAAAGGAAACGCGTCGATCTACTTAATACTTGCACGCGTCCTGTCGCGTTCATCACGCCTCCATTAGGTCACACACTGCTACTACTAGTACGTCACGACCCGTCGGTGCGGCAAGCATAAAATAAATGTGGGACGCGGGCAGACATGGCTCTCTCAACGTGACCCAGCTCACGATGCCCCTACGATGGGACACTTCGTCTTATAGGTCAATGCCCCCAGTGTGAGCAGGCAGGAAACGGTGGGCATCACATCTAGCCTCCCGCTTGCTACCCTCGGAAGCCAGCGGAAGAACAGGAGGTCACAAGGTTAACCATTACGAGGCCAGAAGGCCGGGATAAAGTTACATCGACATGTGCTGCTGCCATCGTTCGACAAGGTCCGTTGCGAGATGGATGGATGGACGGATGGATGAGTGATAGATAGAGGACAGGAACGGAACGCTCTGAGCGAAGAAAAATTCGTGATCATGTCGGGCATCACAAGAACGTAAGAACTGCACAAGTCAAGGGGAGCGCACAGAACAGGATGGAAGGGAGGGGCAAGAAAACGGGGGCATACACATGTGTTGACGGACACAGTGCGAAGTGTGCGGTATCTTGACAACAGACAGCGACGCAGTTGGAATCGTGACGGTCATAAGGTCGTACGGATAGTGATAAGTAATTGCAGAAGTAGTTCATTTGCCGAACATGCCCAACCCGACCATGTTGAAACCTATTGAATCGGTTAACGAGGCGAGGAGTTCTTTCCGTTGAGCTTGGGCAACTTCGCAGGCGGCGAAGTCGGCGGGGTCACGGTCTGCGCGTGGTCCACATTCCGCATGCGAAGACCGCAATCCGCGGGAGCAAGGTCGCCGCACTTGATGTGGGTCCTAAAAGGAAATTATTAGCATCATCACCAACATAGCGACCGGACAAAATCGGTGACGTACTTCATGCCACAGTCGTCGCACTCCAGAACAGGCTTCCACCCGAGCCGCTTCGCACAAACGTCGCACTTAGCGCTCAGCAATGTGCTCGAGAAGAACAACTCCAATGGGCTCCAAATTGCCTCCGTCGAGCGAGACGGAGACGTGCTCCTGCCGTGCGGTTCATGCTGCGTGTCTTTCCCGTTCGAGTTGCGCTTCGAGCCGGGCTTGATGAGTGTGAACCTGTGGACCATGGGTACCGTCGCGGACCCACGAATAGTCGATCCGCCCTCTGTGGCGGCTGCGATCGAGGGCGTAATGATGGACGAGGAAGATGCGGTGTGGTATGACTCGATGGAGAGCATCGAATCTGTCGTGGTAGGGGTAGGTGCATGCGCACCGACCGCAAGGGGGTGGTCCGTGAGATCGTCAGAGCCATTCGGATTAGGAGAAGGCCGGATGGTGAGAATGGAAGACAATGAGGGTGGCGCGGCATCGGTGTACGTTGGTGAGTGCCCCCGAACGACAGTCGTGCTGTAGTCCGAGTACGAGCTCGACGTGCTGTCGATGAGAGGCTGTGCGCTGTTGTGACTCGAATTACCTGTTTTGGTCAGCATCCAACAGGTGAGCAACAAGAGTGGAGAAACTCACCATCCGTGTTGTCGCTCCAGGCACTGTGCAAGTCGAGCTTGCTCAGGCCTTCAACTGCAGCCGCGAACTCATCGTCGCTATCGTCGCTATCCGCGGTCGCGAGTTTCGAGTTGGCTTGTGGGCCGACACCCATGCCAAAGCTCGGGATGCGAGGAGCGGCGCCGGGTCTACGCATCCCGCTCATAAACTTGACAGTACCCAGATGGATGTCGTCTTCGGATGGCCGTGCAAGCACCTCGGCCTCGATCCCCCGCAGCCGGTCAAGAATCTCCCGAGTCGTTGGCCGCTGGCTTGGAACCTGTACCAGACAGTCCAGAGCGAGCTGGATGAAAGGAGGGGGGCATCCCGGACTAGCTAATCTCCGGACCTCGTCCTCATCGATGTTAAACAACGGTGGTGTCCGGCGGAAGGTGTGATCGTCCGCAAGCTTGCGCGCAAGGATCTCGCAGAAAATGACTCCCAGCGAGAAGATGTCGGTGGGCAGGTCGAACTCGTTCCCGAGAAGGATCTCGGGGGACATGTATGAATCCGTACCACAGAAGGTAAGACGCTTGCTTTCTTCCTCGTTCCGAGCCGCGATCCGCGCGAAGCCAAAGTCCGTGATCTTCAGCCGGCAGTTGGCTGTCACGAGTAGGTTTTCGCCCTTGAGGTCCCGGTGTATGCACTTCCGTGCGTGAAGGTAAGCAAGCGCACGGGCAATGTCCGTCGCAAAGGACATGCGGAGGCGCCAGGGAAAGGGCTTGGTCTTGTCATGGATGTACATGCGGAGGTTTCCGTTCTCGATGAACTCGGATATGATGAAGATGCGCCCGTCTGGTGCACGGGAGAGACCAAGGTAGAGCACGACGTTCGGATGGCGTGCCTCCCTAAAAGATGCTGTTTTGTCGGCATGCTCGACCACATGTGAAATGAAGGGGCAGGCACTCACTTCATGAGCCGCCATTCTCGCTCGAAGTACTTCGCGACGTCATAGTCATTTGAGGGCAAGACTTCCTTGATCGCAACATCAATGCCCAGGTAGTTCCCTACAAAACCGCATATTGATGTGAGCAAGCGGCCCTTGCGCCTCGAGACCACAGTTGCCGCGTCCCACCAGCGGTCCGATGGGACGCGAGGGCACTTACCCTTATAGACATTGCCAAACGAGCCCGAGCCAAGCTTCTTCCAATCTCCCTTTATGTCCTAGAACGCCTCATGGGTATGGGCTCAGGCAGGTAGGCAGGGGAGACACACACCTCGAAAGGAATAACATCAAAGGCATCGGAGTGCATCTTGATTGAGTTCTAGTGCCCTTGCAAGCGGTGGCTGGGGCGCGAGAGGCGTAGACAATGTACGGAAGGCAGCCGGAGTTTACGGGTCAGGTCTGAGGCGTACTGCAGCGGCTCCTGGCCGTCGTTGCGGGGGAAAGCGGGGGCAGTGGTGGGTGTGGACGAAGCAAGGATGAGCTGAGGCTGCAGCCCGACGGGCCTCGGGCAGGAGTGACCCAATCCGTCACGCTTGCGTCACCAAACGCCCGTCCGTCTCCCGGCCCGGCTCGAGGCGCTCCCCTTCTAGCAGGCCGCAGTCAGCCACCAGAGCTCAAACGTTGGTGTCGTCAGCCATCACGGTCACCCAGGTCATGACGAAGCCACATGTCTCACTCCATAAGCAGCGGAAATTGAGGTAAATTCAATTGCGAAGGAGGCTGTCAACACATGAAACGCTGTGCATTAGTAGTACTAACCTCTTCCGTTCCTCCTAGGCCTGCAGCCGTGCCGGCAGATGCGTCGCCATGTCTCATGTGCATTTTTCAGTGCTGTACTCGAACTAGCTGACAGGGCTGATATGAAGGCGTCGGTGTATACTACAAGTGGGGAGATAATGCCGGACGACGTCCTTCAACAAGACAAAGCAAGAAATATGTTACAACGCCCATGTACTACGTCAAGCAGACGTGCATATATCTCCGAGTTGCTTATACATCCTGCTGGTTGACCGCTACACGATTCTTCCTCTCCTCTAAAGAGATGGAGGTCGACGGCCTCTCTGATCCCTCCGGCGTGTCCTTCGAGACTGTCCGCACGGGCCCAGTAAACCAATGAACCCCTCCGTACACAGGGAAGTAGTACCACACAAGGGACAGGAATAGTACGCCTCCTAACACAACCTTAGGAGTAATACATTCGTCAGAGTTGTGAAGCAAGCCATAATATTTGCTGAGCGCTCACAACGGTGTAGTTCATATCGGCGACCGCTGGTCCTGGGGTTGTTGGGAACAAGAACACAGTACCCATGAATGTCATCCAAAGGACAGCGATGACCGCCACTGGCAGACCGAAACGGCCTAGATTGAACGGCCCAGGAGTGAAGTCATTCTCACCTAGGAACCGCGCAGCAATTGGAATGGAGTAAGCTATCCAGGAGAAATGGAGCACAACGTCAGCCGATCGGCTACTATCTAGGTTACCCTTGCATATTGTAGGTTACCCACCGACGTAAAGCGCAGTCACTGATAGCGCGAAGACGGCGTTGATAGCGGACGTGCCGGCGAAGGCGAGTAGTCCTAAGAGCATAGCGAGGACCGCAACGAACCAGACGGTATTGACGGGGGTTCTGGTGTAGCCGTTCATGCGGTATAGCCAGCCAGAGAAGGGGAGAGCGCCGTCCCGAGAGAACGCGAACGATTGACGGGATGCAGCGAGGAGCATACTGGAGCCCATCATGTACCTGGGCGTGAGACAGAATAAGCGATCAGCCTGTGTGAGGCCAGGGGGAAAGCAGGAAACGCATACTGCACAACGACTACAACCGCCCAAATCGCGAGCGTGCCATTCTGACCGAAGCTGTTGAAGAATATAGACGCCATGGGCTGTCCGATAGGACTGCTCAGAATTGCGTCTAGATCGGTGCCCATACAGAAGGCCAGCGCCATATTAATGGCTTCGAGCAACGTCAGTGATTTTGCATTTGGCCCGTATTATGACATGTCACTCACCCCAACCAAGCACGCCGGCGATCCCGATGGCGTAAACAATTGCCCATGGCACCGCTACTGCGGCATTTGATGCCTCCTCACTGATGTGAACACTGGAGTCGAAGGAGCCTGCAGTCATGATGAGACAGTAATTTCACCTGCTGACATCCAATTACTTACATATCGTCCACAACGGCGAAAGGAAGCTCAGTATGAAGGCGAAACCGTTGGGCCAGCCGCTCACTGTGGTATACGCCTGAGTAACGAGCGGAGCCTGGTGAGGGATACCCCACAAACCATTGGAGAAACCACCAAGTGCGAACGATGCGCTATTCCTAAACTCTTTGGGCGTTGCTGCAGGGAGTGCGATGATCACTGCTAGGCACAACCTGGGTAAATGTCGACATGAGTGTCTAGCTTACGCAACAAGCGAAGATTGGCTTCACGCACACGACGTTGAGAAACACGTAGACCGTCTGGAGTCGAGCCAGGATTCGCGTTCCGAAGCAGCAGAGAACGGCATGCGAAAGTACGACTGCGCAGTACACGCCACTATGTTCAGAATCGGAATTAGTTCGCAATAGCAGAGAAACAGATCGCGGGCGTACAAGGTTTGTGCATTCGTCCCAGAGAAGGTTTGGCCGGAACCGATACTCGCCGCGGCGATAATCTGGACGGCGCATCCCCAATCGATAGAGGCGACCGCGGCAACGGAACCAATCGTGTTCGCATCTGCAAGGACGGGAGAATAGTCGGTCAACTGAGGCGATGGGTAGTCGTTGCGGTGGGCTTCACGTACAACCTACAATCCAAGCGAGTAGATTGCGATATCTTGGAGATGACAACGAATGTGTCCAGAAGTATAGCTGGAGCGGAGGATTACGTCAAATGATGTAATGACAGCAGCCGAAGCCTCTCACTGACTCCTCCAGAAGTAGGTGCTGCTGAGGCTAATTCTGCCATGGCCATCCCGACAAGAAGAATGAAGATACTGGCGACTAGCCACTACATGAGTACGAGACACCGGTCAGCCGAACATGTCCCATAGGCAATTGTTAGACAGACTTACACCCCAAACCATCGCCGGAGGACCGCCGTTTGGTATCGAGTCTACGAGCACCGAGCTGAGAATGTTATTAGTACAGGCTATCCAAGATAGCCTATGAACCTACGCAATGGATGGTAGCAGACCAATGATACTGAATGCGATACCAAACGTCTGGCATGGTCAGTTAGAAGACTGTGAAAGGATAGGAGGTCGTGGGTAGGACGCCATCGATTAAGCGACTGGGGCATCGGAGTAGCACTCACCTCCAGTCCTGTGAAGGCTCTCTGAAACTCCTGCTTGTAGCCCAAGTTCGCGAGAAGCTCCTGGTCTGCGAGCTCAATCGCGGTCTTCTGTCGCTGCTTCCCCGTCTCGGACATCCCGGATGCGTAGCTCTGGGGATACAAGAGATGTCAAGTTGACACCGCTGAGAAAAGCGGGAGTAAAGGGTCTGGCCGAGGTCATGGGTTCGCGAAGTTTTTGAACTGCTTCGCAGGTAGGCGCGGGCTACCCCACACCGCCTTATCTCCAACCACGCGCCTGTGATACGCCAGTATTCACGTAAGTATTCTCGGGGCTGCGATAGTCTCTTATGATGTCCCGACACATGCGGCGATAGCACGTTGACGATCGGCAATTCAAGCGGTCTCGTGGGGGTCGTGCAGTTGACCATTTGGCGGAGTGATGGTACACCCTACGGACACCGATACTTTTGTCAGGACCGTCGTGGCGCTTCCGGAGGGGCCCAATGAACCCATACCTCCATACAGCTGTCGAAGTTGTGTGAACATCGTCACACATGCGGGGGACATAGAAAGTCGCAGTCTGATGCTAGGGCGGCTTAGGAGCCCTAGGCCAGGAAGAGTAGATTGTCCATGCCGTAATGGCCGCTGTCAACCCTACCGCGAATGATGCGAATGGTAACACAGGGAAAGCCTTTGAAAAACACTATACATACAAAGTCATTCGTCTTCATGGTCACAGGCTTGCGACAAACCACGAATTAGGCTAATCGTGTTCGCTAGCCGCCCACGCCGACCGGAGTTACGACTTGCGGTGCCCCAGGCTCCGGCCGGCGAGACGACGACCTTTGAACGTGACCTAAGGTTGTGTCTTTCCTGGGCAGTGCGATTGTTGAAAATGGGAGGGGTTTGCTCACTATTACAAAAAGTCATACACCACCAATAGTACATCACTCTGTGAAGTCCTCCGCATGCAGCTGAACATAGTTGAGGAAACCCCATGTCCTAACGTCGCCGCGTCAGCAGCTGTCATCAACACTGGATGATTATGACGACCCACATATCCAACGATGCGAAACATCGCACCACGCTAGGGTTCAGCTGAGGAGGTTTCTCGTTCGATGGGCGAGGCGTGTGCATCGGCGTCAGAGAGAAGTATGGCTCATGATCCTTTTTGCTGGACGTGAACAGATAGAAAATCTTGGGCGCTAGATCCTGCCCCGGGACGAGTCTCCGCGGGTCTCCTGCTTGGCTGCCGAAGGGCTGATGTCCAAATTGTCCATGTCCCCCGAAGCCCATTCCTTGGCCATGATGGAAATGGTGCCCGCCGAATTGTGGTTGGTGAAATCCGCGTATAGCGGGAGCGTGAGATGCCGACCAATATTGTACCTGGCGAAGGTCACGAATCTTGAATCGCTGATCCGTTCCGGCACGAGTGACTGCGCGAGGAATGGTCAGCACCTGATCAGGAGAATGTGTAAGTCGACCCGACGAACTGAGTATCAGGTCTTCGGGCTGAACACCATGTTTTTTCGCCAAATCCTTGCCGGCATCGAGGAGATATCTCCATGCGTCGGGGACACGTACAATCTCCGTCGAATGTACGACATCGACGGTGTAATCGGCCTCTGGCGGCACAACTATTGTCCAACTGCGGGAAACGAGGTGAGCCGGGTCGGTTATGAAAGTGTTCACCACACACACCCATGCACCCCGCCAGGCAGCTCGAATGATGCTAACTCGTCCCATTGGTGACGGCCGTTGTGCCATCCTCCTTGCTTTGCCCCTGCGACACTGGAGACCTCGAATTTGGCCGTGTCTTCGGTCAAAACATTGCAGATTGCGACGAAATTGCTCCAATCCATTTGCTCTCCATCACCCTTGGGTATGTACCCGAGGTCTCCCACGGAGAACTTATTCGGAGGGATACCGGTGTTCTCATGCCACGTTGCTTGATGAGCACCGATGGAGATTGCGGCGTGACGGATCTGCCGCAGGGACATAGGCTGAATCTCGAGGGGTTCTTCCTCGTCGTCGTACTCGTCGTGCATGTTGCCGAGCAGTTTGTGTAACCTTTCACGCACGATAGAGACGTTATCGAGACTCGGCAGAATCATGCGAGCGAGGACAGTGAGGTGGTTGAGTCTGCTTTGCATCTCGATTGATGCTGTATAGATGTCCATGAGAGTTCGAGATAGAAAAGTCGGGTGAACCTACTGCTCTCGTCGCTCGTGTCGACCGGTTGCTTTGGCAGTAGACCGTCATTAGGTAGGAGCTGGATGCGATAATCTCATTCCACGCGAGCATGATACGCCAATGGTATGACTGACCTTCAGGTAGATATTACGTATAGAATGGGCGACGCCATAGTTCCTCCATGACACCACTCCGTCAATCTCTGGAGGCGGGAGGCCCATGATGACTGACTGCTCCATGTCTATTCTATAGCTCGCAGTCTGTGAAAAAATTAGTCACATGGCGCACGTTATAGGTCATATCACGGAGAACACATACCTCGACATAGTCTTGCAATTTCGAATCGGATAGGTTTAGTTGCCGTTGGTAATAGAGCGCTGCATCCTGGACACACCCTGCGCATCAGACGACACGAGAATCAGACGGGGCAAATTGCATCGAGCGTACCAAAGTATCCCGATACTACTTGCACGTCAGCCGACAGATTGAGCACGAGACGCGTGGAACTTACAAATTGAAGCAAAAGTTGGGCGCATCTAGCAAGGCTAGCGTTTTTGAGAGAGTCGAGCAGCAGCGCTTGCGGTAAGCGGGTCTGTACTGGAAATGTCTAGGAGTCATTGCCCGGTACCTGGGCATCGGTATAGAAGACTACAAACCGTTGGCGAGCAATATGAACGGCGTGGGAGTCTCGTCATTCGAATAGCCTACGAGCTGTGGTAGATTCGGGTGGCTTCAAGAAGTTAGATCTGCACTGTAGCGTGCGAATGTCTGTCCGTCACTCACTATACGTTCTGAAGCACCTTGACATCCCTGATGAATCGCTGCAGGATAGTCAGCCGGGCCATGCGAGAGGATGTCGATTTCAATGGTGGCTAACCTTCACGGCACTCTTCCTTTCCCCTTCATAGCGTAACATGACCGACTTCTGGCCATTGATATCTCCTTCTAACGCGCCAGCCCACCACCCCTCTTTGATCGTTCGCGACTTTCCCTTCATACGGAACTGTGACTGATGATATCTATTGAACTGAGAGGTCGGGTGAGCTAGCGCGACGACTCCGAAGCGGTTGATGTGACTGACGCCATGATGCTCATTTATCACGGTTTCTTCTTCCCGATCTCCCTCGTCTATCGTTTCGAGGAGTTCCTCTTCAACCGATCCAAATGAGATGAGCATGCGCGGTGAATCAACTTCGGCGCAGTCGAAGTCAGTGCTCGCCGGGCTCGAGAGGTCGATGAGGTCAATCGAAGACAAAGGCGAAAGAGCGCTGCGTGTGGACTGTCCGCTCGAGTTAGAGCGTGAGGTAATGGCGACCGAGGTCGTCTGGGGCGTGTCAGCAGAACTCCGACATCAGTGTGCATACAGTTCGAGGGGAGCGCCAACCACGTACGGTCGCTGAGCGGGTCGGAGCTGGAGATGCAGTGAGCACTTGCACATCAGTCATGACTTCTGTCCTTGAAGAGGTGTATGGCGGGAGAGTTGCCGATTGTTGCACTACTTCTGTCCTGCGACTGCCAACGGAGACTGTAGTAGGTGCACTGACAGCCTCCCCTTTATTAGGCGTTGCATCTCCAACTGCCAGGTGAATATTGATAAGGGTAGCGATCTAGATGAATCTCAGCGTGAAATAAGCAGGCATGTCGCGTCGAGCTGAGCGCACCTGAAATGCTCGTGCCGCGTCGTCAAGCGCAGCATTATAGTCAGCTATAGCATTCTCGATGGTCGTTTTCCGCATGAAGCGTTTTCCCCACTTCTGCTCAGCTGCCAGCTTCATAAACTCGTAAATCTCCTGTAAAGTTCTGATATACCACTTCCGACGTTAGCGCTACCCAACACCGTCTAGAGAACCTGACGCTTACTCCTCGAACTTCTTCATTGCTTTGATCAACGAAGGGGGTGCCGCGTCCCAGTTGTCTGCGAGTTGGTCGCGCATGTCTACTAACAAGGATAGGCACCGACGTGCTAGGCGATGACAATCATGCTTGTTCGTCTGGATAGTCTGAAAGATGGGGAGAAGCCTCTTTAGTCGGCTACACTTTGAATGGGGAATAACATACCTGTATAGTCTGGAAGATCAGCAGCAGTACCGACGCTGCCGCTTTCGCAGGAGTGAACTGTAGCATATCTGACAGGTCCCGTGTTACAGAAGAGGCTGTGATTAGGGCACTAAGCGCGTCGTCTGTCGAGAGCCTCGAGCGGATTGAGATGTATCTGGTGAGCGGCATCTTGGCACTGGGGACCTGAACCCGGGGGGTGCAGGCACGAACAGGGTGTTCTGGCTAGAGGCTTATAAAGGATGGCTACATGATATAGGGTTCGGATCTGCCATCTGCCAGTCCCAGAGATTGTACAGACGAAAGACACGACTGTCAAGGAGGTGAGTGGTGACGGTATTCCCACGCCATCGCTCAATGTCATCGACGTCGATGCTACAGACATTCGTCTGTTACGCTTGCACACACACAAGTTAATGCTGATTCTGGTGCATGACCTATGAGCGAGCAGCGTTTGGAGAAGCTCAAGGACGACTTACCGCGCTGTACTGACGCAAGCGGACAGCCGTCCCCGCCAAGCCGGTATACGACAAAGCTGGGGTCGCTGAGATGGAAAAGAATGTCATGTTGATAGAAACTCTGCTTGATATCAGATCTGAAACTGAAGCCTTTTGGACGGTATAACATTCATGTTGGTGTTTCAACGTCTCAACGCTCGAGACTTGGTGTGTCTGCCCCTTGCAGAAGACCTGTTGGCGCCTACCGCAGCCAAATTCGGAACCTCAACCTCGATCTAGGGGCTCAATCCTTGGCTGAGCGAAGAAACTTTCGGTTCACTGTCCTAGCTCTGTCCCTCATCTCCCTTTCCTTGTTCCCGCTCCTTGGTGCTTCGAAACATGGGGAAAAAGGCTGTCAAATCTACGAGGAAGTTTGCTGCGAGCGGACAGCTGAAGAAAACCATCCAGGCCCGTCGGAAGCACCGGGACATCAAGAAAAAGGCGGAAAAGAGGCAAGCCACCAAGGGCAAGGGTAAACAAGTAGCCAAGGATTCAGATGTCAGTGAAGACAAAGAAGACGAGGCCGAAGGGCCTTCTGGAAAGTAAGAAATGTTTGACACGGTGTTGTAAATTTCGTTGACATGAATCGGAGTAGATTCAACAAAATGTCTGTGGATGACTTCCTTGGCGGCGGCTTCATGCAAGGAAGTAGTGATGATGACGATGAGGTCGTAAGTCAATACTCAACGTACGCGCTGTTTAGCCTGAAGCCAACTGTCTGGTGGATAGAGCGGACATGACGGCTTGGACGAGGATGAGGACGAGGATGATGCTGGCTCGGTTGACGCGGACGACAATGAGTCCTTCGCGGATGTAGACGACCTTGAAGGTATGCGCATTCACCGTTCACCTTCAAACGTCATTCAATCCAAATATGGCTGTTAGACGAAGGCGAGGCGCACCTTCTGGAGCTCTCAAAACTAGCCGAGAAGGATCCCGAGTTCTACAAATATCTCCAAGAGAACGACCAGGAGCTGTTGAACTTCAAGCTTAACGGTGAGGTGGAAGAGGGCGAGGAAGATGAAGACGTGATGGAAGAAGACAGAACCCCTGTGCTCACTAAAGAGGTGCTTCAGCGATGGCAGAAGGCATTACTCGACGTACGTACCGTCTTGCTTAATGCAGTGTATGGCCACCCCTCATTGTCTCCATTTTAGCATCGGTCCTTGAAGGCACTCAGGAAGCTGCTGATTGCTTTCCGGTCGGCAGTACATATGAGCGAGGAGGATCAAGTACTCTCTTGGAGGATAGACAACTCATCAGGTGAATTATGTTTTCTGGGATTCAATCGCAGACTTTGACTAACATCTTACAAGTCTATAACAAGCTCGTCACGACCGCCCTCCGCTATACACCAGTAGTGCTCGAGCACCAATGCCCTTCACGGACGTTACCAAACGGCAAATTGTACGGAATTATGTGTTCTCTTCAGCTTGCCTCATTTTGATGGTAGTATGCCTCTATAGCAAGGCTCCCACACAGACGAAAAAATGGAAGACCTTGCAAAAGCTCATCTTGTCTTACTTCCATAACGTTCTACACCTCATGAGCCAAATCTCCGATAATGACATGCTACGTCTGGCACTTAGCGAGACCGCAAAGCTAGTACCGTATGTGACGAGCAGTCGAAAAACGGTGAAGCTCTACCTTAAGGTGTGTTCGCTCTCAGTCCATTTGTTCGTACAGTTTTTGACTTGTTGCGTTGATTAGACTTGCCTAGACTACTGGGCGACCGCAGAAGATAGCGTGCGGATTTCCGCATTCCTGTCCGTGCGGCGGCTCGCAGCGGTAACAGATGAATCGGTTTTGGAAAGTGTACTTAAGGTAAGCAAGCATTGGGTTTACAGCTCGTCGTGGTCTCGGTCTCACAAGCGAATTACCTTGGTAGAGCACCTACCTGACATTGGTCCGGTCATGCAAGTCGACCAGTGCCCACACCCTTCCCTCGATAAACCTCATGAAGAATTCGGCAAGCGAGCTCTTCTGCGCGGACCACGCCGCGTCCTACCAACATGCGTTTGGATATATTCGTCAGCTCGCTGTCCACTTGAGGAATAGCATGAAGACGAAAACGAAGGAGGCGTACAAGCAAGTGTACAATTGGCAGTACGTCCACTGCATCGACTTCTGGGCTATTGTCATTGCACGCGCGTGCGGGAAAGGGACGCTTTTGGAGCGCGGCGGGCAGGAGAGCGAGCTGCAGGCGCTCATTTACCCTCTCGTGCAGGTTGCACTCGGAGCTGCCAGGTATGCCAGTGTCTTCACTCTAACTTGCCTCCAAGCTCACATCTGACCTTCTACCAGACTCATCCGCAACGCACGCTCGTTCCCCTTCCACCTCCACGTCGTTCGCTCCATTCTTCATCTCACGAGGCATACGCATACATACGTCCCCCTTGCTCCCTATCTTCTACCAATTCTTACATCCACACTGTCCGCCTCGTCGAAACCGAAGGCGTCGACGCTACGCCCATTCGATATCGAAACACACATTCGTGCTCCTCAGCAGTATCTCAAGACGCGCGTCTACAACGAAGGCCTCGCGGAGGAGAGTGCGTTCCTCCTCGCCGAGTACCTCGCAAGCCCACCCGTGCACGGAAGCATTGGCTTCCCTGAAGTGACTATACCCATCGTCCTGCTCCTTCGAAAGTCCATCAAAGGTTCCAAGAACGCCCTGGGCAAGGGTTCGAAGTCTAAAGAGGCCGGACTCGCAAAGACCCTCGTGGAGCGCGTGGAAGAGAGCGCGAAGTGGATTGAGCAGAGGCGTAAAGGCGTGCTCTTCGCTCCTGGTAAGCTCGGCGAGGTTGAGCGATGGGAGGACGACCTGAGAGGGAAGGTCGACGACACGCCCCTGGGGCGGTACGTAAAAGTGCAGCGTAAGGCTAGAGAGAAGCGCAGGAAGCTTGTCGAGAAGGTGCGTCTCATTTCCATGTTCGTCTCCGTACCTGTCGTCTCCGCACTCGCCGGCAGTCCCCGTGCGGCTCCGCTCCCGGACTAACTGTAGCGCACCGTTCACGGTTGGGTGGGTGGGCGGGCGCTGGGAAGAGGATGTATGGAGCAATGTGCTGACTCGCGTTGTCCACAGGCACGGGAAGGTGAAGACGAGATCCTGGATGACTGAACTCCGACGTTCTCTGCGTCCACGATTGTGTGAAGCTTCCATTGGGGTCGTTTCGGCATCCCCTCACCTGACGAGCTGAAGCTCTCTGTGGATGCCTAGATAGCCATTCCATTCGGTTCGAGTTCGTACCCAGATGCATTCCCTCGCAGTTGGTGGCAGCAACCTCTCTCTCTTCGGACTAGGGCGTGTGTTACGTCTACGGAGGGCCACGGCTCCGCTTTGTACTCACAGTGCCTTCTGACGCCGTGGCGTAGCACATTCACGGACGAATGCGCTCCCACCTACTACTGACCTTTCACCCGGGAAAGTTCCAGTGGAATCTTCTCCCGCGAAACTTTGCGTGCGTCTTGTCGACGGAACGAGCGAGGGTATCGATATCGTATCAAGATAAGGTCGGTTATTGGGGATGGTACGCAAAATTCCCATGCGAGTATGGTACGTGGTCAAAATCCACGTTAGGAAGAAAGCAACACCAACATGGGTCGAAGAGCTGGACGGTTCTCGGAACAGCAATCGACGCCGGACGCACTCATGTCCCACACACGTATCCCCCGTCCTCCGTGGTCCGGACATTGTGATAGCGCCGTGCACGCGGTCACGCTGTCTCTCCCGTGAGAACCCATACACGCATGTATAGACTGGGATCTTGGGTGCCTGTACCGGTCAAATAAGCCAACGAGAGCAGGAGCAGGTGAGGTAAGAAGCTCACTGTTCGGCGGTAGACTATGTACCACGGAATGGGCCGTCGGACGCTGTCCGGGGATTACCAGATGTTGAAAAAAATCTTCCACCAAGGCCGAGCGATACCCTGCGCGGCCTTCTCAAAGGCTTCAAGGAGGCGCGTGTAGTGATGAGGCATAGAAGCGGGCTTGAAGATTTTGTCTGACAGAGGATACTGAGTGATGATGATGCATCAGCGATCGCGCAAGGGTTGGAAGTAGAGCAATCAGAAAGAATAACTAGCAGCGAGTTTCGCAATTGCCCGATGAGCCGAGGGCACTGGAGTCCTCCGACGTCCGATGGGGGTGCTTGTTCACGGTCGATAGCGACAAGATTACTCAGTCAAGCAATCACATTCTTCGATGAACAGCTAGCTCCATGATACTAGGCCCCACCAGACGGTTCGGAAGAAAGCGTGGACAACACCAAGTTCCGACAACTCGGTGTCGCCACTTGTGAATGTCCGCCGATCAGTACGTTCATTGAGAAACGCAGTCGAGTGTGCCAAATGTATCTCAAGCCGCGCTGCTCGTTCGGTAGCAAGCTACCTTCCAGCCAGAAGCTCAGTGCGTCCATCAAGTTCCCATGTTCCCGAGAAACCAGAAGCCTGTTTCTCCCCAATGGATATATGCGATGAGCACATGTGCTCACCTTCTTCTTGAACTCGTCTTCCTCCAATGCACGTGTGGAGCATACCGCCGCAGGGGTGAGGTTCGGGTGCTCGGCGAGCGAAGCGAGGAAAGTCTTGAGCTGAACATTCGGCCGGAACGGGTCTTCGGCCCACCTCCCCGCTATCTTTTGTAGCTGGTGTTTGAGAGATGCAGGCGCAGCAGCCATGGTGCTTCCCAGTAATCAATCGTGCGAGACTAAGGACAAGGCGACCGCAGGCAGCTGTGTTGGTCGGTGGCAGAGGATGGACAACACGTTCAAGGTCGAAGCGAGCCACACGACGCGGGGCGAAGGCATTCGGCAATCGCCGGCCGCTGACTGCTTTTGGCAAGTCAAGTAGATCAAATATTCTCCCACGTCTTCACTGCGGTGACCTTGTTCTCGCCATGGCCAGACTTGCCTCTACCGGTGGATTTCCGAGATGATTGGTCCAACTTGGTATGCTTCTACTTAACGGAAGATTTTAGGATGTCCTGCTACGTCTCTCAGGTGATGGCAACTCCGCCTAGGACTGCCCGCATGGTCCAAAGCATCGTCATCAGTAAGTCCTACCCGGCTTTGATGTTTTTTTTTTCGCTGAGTACGCTTCATGTCACCTCTTAGGCCTTCTGGTCGAGGTATTCGAGGTCTCCTTATCCAGTATCTGTAGCCTTTCAAACGGCGCACGAACTCCCGAGACTGATCGTGTAGTCTCTCACCAGTGGAGCCCTGCGCCTTGTGAAACCTCTGTTGCTTGTTAGGCCACGAGGCCGCCACAAACGCGCACACGCCTTGTGTCTAGTCGGAACGAGTGTGCGTCAATTACTGCATCCACCAGTCATTCCGAGGAGCCAGCCGCACTAGTCCGGCTGTGGTCGTGAGTCCACCTGGATAACAGCATGGTTCACACTTGCCCGATAACACACGGACGCCTTGTAGTCTGATACCGTCAGCGCCGCAGATCTTCGTTCAGAATGCAATTCAACGCTGTTGCTGAGCAACCATACCGCTTGCCGATTCAATGACACGAAGTCCGGAAGCCGCTCCCGATCATTGTTTTAATCCAGAACTCCGCTCAGACAACTTCGCGCCTCATGTAGAGGTACGTCATATCTCGTACCGCGGCCGGAGGCTCTCCGATCGGAGCAGCTCTGGGAAATACTCCCGCAGATGTACGATGAGCGATGGTGGTTCCGATCCGGGATGAGTTCACGACGCTCCTCAACCCTGCAACAGAATGTGCGACCCCATGAATAACATGCGAGTGCGTGGGACTGGTCGCTGCATCGTGTCTTCTCATTGCGTACCCGTCACCTTCCTGCTCGTCTAACCTACAAACGGACACGGACCTCGGGACGACCCCGCTTCCAAGAGCCAAATGCGTCCGGATGACGGAGCACTGCATCTGCACCTATAAGAAGTGCCGGGTGCTATTTTATACGTTTCCGGGAGCCCGGCGCAAATGATAGGAAGGAATGCCCGCTCCTCGATGGGGAATGCGCCGTGCCGGGTCTAGTCGGTATGTCGCACAGACGTTCCATGTGAAGATAGCGGCCCTCGTAGCTCAGAACCATGTCGGTAGTATCACAACCTTCCGATGCTGTCCGTTATGACATTCCAAGTGCGACAGCCCACGAGAGTTTTCCGGTGCCATTTCCTCGTCTCGAGACGGTCTATATCACCACGCACGCTGCCTACACTTGAACACACGCTGATTGAATATGCGTAAGGATCAATGAATGTGACTTGCCCAGTTCAACCGTAGGTTATACTAGTACTGCTATACATAGCCTGGCGTATATGGTCTCAACATTGCCCCCAGGTCTCACAGATGTCTAGGGTATAGCTTCCCGGTCGTCAATTGGCTACGGTAGATCTGCCCAGAAAGAGACGCATGGACTCGCACCAGTTCTGGGCATGGGTGGTACTGAACGCGATTCTGATATACCAAGTTACGGCCGGCGAAGCGGCGGCGAGGGATCAACTCGACTCCACTTTATCGATTGAACTCTCCGCTGTCCCATCCCGAACTCATTTCCTGTAAGGTGCTGTACGATCTTGAGAGATCAACGTGAGAATAAGCATACTGTACTTGTCGCGGCCCGATGTATGCGTCCCTCGAATAAAATCTCGGACAATCACCAACGTTTTTGACGATTGACCTGCCAAACGGAAATGATCCCGACCGACGGGACTGACTAGAATAGGTATCATTAGGTCAACGAAGGAGTCGATGATGGTGGCGCTGAGTGCCAGACAAGCCGGGTGTCGGCACGTCGAAGGTCTACGTTCCGCGTGCTGTGCCACAAAGTTGTAAATTTTCTGTATAAAGAAGACTCATCCAAGTTTGCCTACAAGGACTTCCTGGATGTTGGGTGGGCAAAGTGATTAACGTTTGGTCGAGTTGTTTCCGGAAGCGGCTGAGTTAACGAGACTCCGACACAGCAAAGTAGTAGTAGCGCAGAGAACGCTCAGGCTCGAGGGGTAGCTGCCCCGACTACAACCTGAATGCTCTCTCCTTGGTGGCGATATATATGTATGCATGTGTTCAGTGCTTGCTCTCGAAGTGGGGTATAAGAAGAGCTTGCACAGAATTGAGACTCCATGACATGCGCCCGGCCTAGCCGGGCGCTCATGTAGCTAGCGCCAGGGACAGGAGGCGATCCATAGGCACGAAGCCGCGACGTTGGATAGCAGAAGCGGTGTACTTTATTGACACTTTGACGCTGCTAAGCCACGCCCGTCGACAGCCTCGAGATGGCCCCGTGCACGCCGGCGCGCCCTCGTTGCATTCCAACCACCAACTCTGCGCTGTACATTGACGATTCTCTCGAGACGACCTGACTGGCCATGAGCTGTTGCGGCGAGCCCACCGACAAGGCGGCGAACGCACAAACCGCGTATAATGTCACTCCATTCCAGCCGCAGCCGATCACCCAGCAGCCAGGTCCTCAGCCCGGCCTACAGTGGCAGCAGGGGAACGAGAAGGGCTTTCCACCTGCTGTAGGACCTACGCCCCCGCCCCAGGCTCATCAGGCGTATGGATCATGGGAGAAGTCGAGTCCGAACCAGCAGACCACATTTCAGCCATACCCTACCCAAGGGTCACCTCCGCCCGGTATGTACCCAAATGGTGCTATGCTACCTCATCAGTCCGGTTCTCCTCCCCCTGGGACGACTCCGAGTCCGTATAACCCATATGGAGGCCCGCTTCAAAGTCCGCCTCTTGCTCGCACCCCAGAGCGCAGTGTTCCGATGACGGTAACGTCACGTGGCTCGAGTCCTCCAGTAGCTCCCCAGCAGCTGTCGTTTGCCGACGAAGGCAAGCTCTCCGTCTCAATTGACTTTGGTACGTCGAACCCCTGTCGATCTCCGCTTTTCAGAGGCTCAACTCTCCGCATTCAGGTACAACCTTCTCGGGAGTTGTGAGTCTTCAAAGAGTACAGTTTCGCTTCTGTCCGTGGCTCAGCGGACATCTCAGGCGTATGGATCTTCCCGTATTGCCGCCGGCAAAGTGCAGCAGATACTCAACTGGCCGGGCTCCTTCGAGACGTTCAGGAAGATCCCGACATGCCTTCTGTACGACCAGTCGGGACAGATGATCGCCTGGGGCATTGAGGCAAAGAGCGCGGGCCCAATGCCGGGAGCAATCAAATGTGAATGGTATGTCGGACTTGAACCTGCCTTTGCGGCCATGAGTGTCACTTGTCTTCTAGGTTCAAGCTCTTCCTCGAGCCTCATGCCCTTCGAGACGCATCGAATGTCGATCCCCGCCTGCCATCCTTGCCGGTGAGTTACGCTTTCGAAGCTGATGCAGGATGATTTTTCGTGCGACCCATCTCCTCTCTTCTCTCTCTCGGCAGCCCGGCAAACGCGCCATCGATCTCATCGTCGACTTCTTGTCGTGTCTCTGGGACTACGCCAAGCAGCAGATCACCCGCGAAATAGGCGCCGTCGCCGACCTTGGTCTGTACCCACATGCTGTGGGAGCCTCCTTTGCGTATTCACATACATTTGCACTCTGTCAACACAATCAGATTCCGCGGATGTATGGCTCACGGTGCCGGCTGCATGGGACGCGAACGGGTGCCAGATGATGCGTGACGCTGCGATTGCGGCCGGGCTCGTTCGTTCCGCGAGGGCCGGTGATCACGAATGGAGGGATCGTCTGCATATCATCAGGTGAGCGGAGAGACGTCGAGCCTGCTTTCTGAAGCACTGTGTCTCACACGTCATATCCTATCTAGCGAACCGGAAGCCGCGGCGGTGCACTGTGCGAACTTGACCGAGGTGCACAGGCTCACTCCCAACAAGAACTTCATGATCTGCGACGCTGGCGGCGGTACTGTCGTACGTGCCCATCGCTGCTCCGCCGAGGCCGCCGCGGGTGTACTGACGGCCGTTCCCATAGGATCTTGCAGTGTACAAAATCATTGGGATGCTCTCGCAGCTCGAGATTGCGGAGATGTGCGCGCGTTCCGGCGCGAACTGTGGTTCCCTCTTCCTGGATCTGCGATTCCGGGAGCTGATGAGGACGCTCCTCGCCGACCACCCGGTGCACCTGGACCCCGTCAGCTTGGCCAACTTCATGGAGCACTTTAGCGAAACGGAGAAGCTGAGGTACGGCGGCGAGGAAGACGACGGTGAGCCGCACATTTCGCCCGTTCGTCACCGGTGCTGTTCCCGGCCGTCGCGCCTTGGCTGTTACGGCCGACGGCCGACAGACACCGGGGTGGTACGACTGCGTGCGCGCGCGGTGGACGAGCGTTTCTGACCCGGGAGCACACAGACAAGATGTTCCATTTCACCTGTTTCAACGTGGAGGATCCCGACGATCCGGCGGTCGGCCTCCTGAACGGCGAAGTGACGATCCCCGGCAACCTCCTCAGACGTGAGGTGTTCGACCCAGTGGTGAACCAGGTGCGTCTGGCCACCTTCTTAATAGCCGGCCGTCCGCTGGGGCCGCCTCCGCTCCTCTTTTCGTGCCCGGCAGGCACTGACTTACGGCACGGCACCGCCCCTGCCCGCGACAGGTTTTAGAGCTGATCGAAGCCCAGACGAAGAAGGTGGATCAGCGGCTCGACGCGCTCCTTCTCGTGGGAGGGTTCTCAGGTAGCGAGTACCTTTTCCGCAAGGTCCAGGTACGTGCTCCTTGTCTTCGCCGGTATACGCAGGCTCCTTTGGGTCGGCCCGCTCACATCGCGGGTGTGAACCGTCGTATTTTGGCTGCTTGCAGGAGACGTTCGGGTCCCGAATCCGGGTGATAGCTCGCCCGTCGGACTGCGACACGGCGACCGTGCGCGGCGCGGCGCAGTACGGGCTTGCCCGCCGGCCGCTCGTGTCCAGTGTGATTGCGCCACAATCATACATGCTGAAGGTGCGCTGTGATGTCCGAGGGCGTCGCGACGGCCAGCTTCCTGGACTGATCCCCTGTGCGCTATCTTGGTTTAGGTGAAATTGCCTGCGGAGCAAGAAGACTGGCTGAAGAGACCAGCCTATATCCGGGAGAACGACGCTGGCGTCTCGATATGCGAGAACAGGTAAGGCTCCGTCGGCTCCCAGCGGTTTTCCGCGGTGTCTGTCGGAGGCCGCAGCAGGTTAACTGATTCCGGTTTTTTCTGAATAGGGTGCAGTATATGGTCGCGAAGGGCGCGATTCTGCGGAAAGGGTGCGTCACGCTTCTGTGGCCCTCCGGATGGCTGCTGCATGGTTTGATCACCGTGTTTTGATGACGAGGACAGACAGCGGCTGAAGACGACCTTCTGGTGAGCCGGTTTCTATACGTCGTAGGCGCGGGTGGCCTGCTGACTGCGGATTTGCCGCCGGGCGAAAGCAAATTCTCACAAACGGCGAGCGGTGCGTGCGTCCTCGGGAGACTACGGCTGCGTGCCGGGCCTCGCTCGTGCTCATGTCCGCTGACGGTGCATTCGCGCAGACCGGACGTTCGTCGCGACGCTGTACACGTCGGACAGCGATAAGATCATGCGGTACACAGACGAGGTGAGCATGTTGGCGTGCGCGCCTCGACGAGAGCGGAGGAGGGAGCCCTGCTCGCTCGTCTCGTGCTTGCCCCGGCTCGCGTAGACGGAACGAATGCTGACGCCAAGCCCTCTGTGCGCCGCCTTCTTTGCTCGATCTCTGGTGCGGCGATGCCATGCATGTGACGTGCAGGGGGAGATCGTGGAGCTGTGCAAGTGGACGATCGATCTGGGTGCGCTTCCGAGCTTCCAGCAGAACGCGAGCGTGCCAAACTCGAATGGCTTCTACACCGGTGCGTCTCCGCACTATCTCGTCTTCCATTCACCACCCGCCGTGGGCGCGCTCGGCCGCAGGCTCCGTGCAGCGCGATAGCAGCCAGCGAGACTGGAGGTGCAAAGATCGGACGCCAGTGCGGTATCTTCCCCTCGGGCCCCCGTCCCGCATCTGCTCTCCGTCTACTGCCTCTTCTGTGCCGCGCTGCCCAGGCGAAGCGCTTGCTTTGGACCGCTGCGTCGGTGAACATATTCTGATGGTGCTATCTCTCCGTGGGCCTGCAGAATTCGAGCTCGGACTGGAACTTGACAGCGCCGAGGTCCGGGGCGTCCTGATCTACCAAGGCCAGGACTGGGGCCGTGTCGTCTTCGATTACCGCACATGAGGCCCTTGGGCGGCGGACTAGCTGATCAGTGTTAGTGATCGCAGGCGTGTACAGGGCGTCGACGCAAGACGGCACTTGGCCCCCCAGGACAGATTAGGGTAAGGACGGATCGCGGCCAAGGGCTCCCGCAGTTTGCTGGTTTCGTTTGATCGGTTCTTGGCGTCGTACATGTACACCACCGTGCCCCTTCTCTTCCCTTAACTTCTATTCTCATGCTCATCGCATTTCCGGGAGCTGGGCGACCGCCGAGCGTCAGTGCGTCACCGAGAAGGCGGCCAGTTGCAAGCTAGATGACCTACCCACAGGCACAGGTAAGTGTGGCCGCCTTGCCTCCTCGATTGCTGACCCCGTACGTCAACCGCACTCGCCCATTCGATTCCCTGCATCCAGGTTTACATCCGTACCCGCATCACCACCCGATCGGCCTGCGCCCCTGCCGGCCTCTCTCGCCAACCTGCCGGTCAGGCAGATGTCCCTCCGAGCGATTTGCAAGAATGTCGCGATGGCGCTGCCAGGCGCTGACGTCCGACCCTGACGAGCGCAATTATGGTGCGGCGTTACCGGGGCCTATCTGCTTGACGCATCGCGCACGGGAACACGGCATCGGTGCCTCGCTCGTCTGTGTGCCCCCTTTACTCGATGCGGCAGCGATCGTGTTTCGCGCGACGGGGGGCCGGCTTCGGGCCCGGTAGGCTGCTGCTGCTGCCGCCGCTGTTGTGCTAGTTCTGAACCTTCCCGTGTGGGCAGTGTTCAGTTGACGTTCAGCTGAGGTTGTGGAATATGGAAGTGAGGCCTCGGGGGCCGCCGCTAGACCGGTTCGGGACGCTGCACTGATCGACAGAATGCGCAGGTGTCATAGAACCCGTATACCCCTCTACGCGCTGCGCAGGTTGCATTCAGTGACATAGCAGTGATCGCGAGCGGCTGCGAAAGCACTTGGTGAGATCGACCCTGCATGTCGATGACGAACCTGGGGCAGGGTAGGCAGGGTGCAATGCGGCATAGACGGGATCCGGATGCTCGTGCCCCGCCCTATCTACTTATGTGTGTATATGGTAACGCGAGTTTAATGGCTTCGCAAGGACGGGGTCGCGTCCGGCTGGAAGTGGCGCCCGGCCAGCACGCCGGGGCCTGCTTGTCGCCTTGCCGTCTCTAGCTAGCTATGCCACATCCGCATATGTTCGTCTTCCCCGCTTCGAGCTCGTGGCATTCGGAGCCGTGGCGGACTCAGAAACTCTCCGGCGCCCGCTCTCGCCCTGTATTGGCCCCGGGACAGTGCGTCCATGCATCCATCTGGGTATACACCCGGCCGGACTGTTCGTCCTGGGAGGAGCAGCTCGCCCGGGGCCGTTCTCGCACGCCTCGCGCCCTTCCATCCTCTCCGCGCGCGAAAATTGACTCTCCTTCGGCGGCCCTGTGTGCACGGAAGCCTCTCCGGCTATGTACGTATAGCAGAGTAGCAGATCACTCAGCTGCGCACGCAGTGCCACGATCGCGGCTCGACGCCCGCCTGCGAGGAGGCGCGCACCACTGCATGTGGACGTCATCTGCGGTCGGCGACGACAGAGAACCACCTGGGGTCCTATAGCTATGGTGTCATGCTCCTATTGCTGGCCACACTAGAACGCCGCGAGCGGGTGCTAGGTACGCGTGGTGTGCATGGGCGTGGATGTGCACGCGGACGCGGACATGCACGGTGTTCTTTCTATTCTGCACGTAAGTTCAGGGACTCTGTCGTCATCCGGGAATCGCACATCCAGCTTGCGTCACACAGCCAGGGCCCTGATCCGCACTATCACTGGCCACCGTCGGCTCGGTTTCCATTTCCATTCCCACTGAACGTGCGTGGAAAATGTAATGCTAGCTCGACGTCGGGGAGGTGGGGGCGAATTACCGATCACGCAAACCGCCGTGGTTAGTATGTATGCATACTTATCTTAATAGTGCTCGCTCGGAGTGAGTCAACGGCCGGCCACGTCGCCACGTTCCGCGGTCGCGCAGATAACAACGAACACAAGAGCACTTCGGGCGGCGACCTTATCGATGCCGCACGCACGCCCCGGGGAGGCTGGCGGGGGCAGGGGGCGTGTAAGTACGGTAGCACATGGGCCAAGCACGCACGGCTGATGGGATTCGGGGATGGCGACGGGAGCCAAAGCTGGGAGAGCCTCCGGAAAGAACGAGCGCGAGAGACCACCGTGGGCGAGTGCTGACGACATCCGCGGCCTAGTTTAACTCAGGCGCACAGAGCCCAGGGCGCGACAGATGGGAGATGGGATTGGGGGTGCGAACGAACGAGCGTGGCATGCTCTCTCGATCCGATCCTAGAGTCCGAGCCTGAGTCTGTCGTTGTTTGAGGCCTCGGGCGCCTGTGCGGGAATGGCTGGCGCGCAGCCGAAAAAGCTGAAGCTGCAGCAGATACATGGATCGCACGCGCACACGCACGCAGGTCGAGGTGGGAGTGTCTGCCCGTGGTGTCGGGGGACGTGCCTTGCTGCACTTGTTCCGTTCAATCGGGGCGCTTGGGGTGCAGCGTGGGCGAGAGGGATCGTAACGGCACCACAGGCCCGGAGCAGAAACTCAAACTCAGAGAGGCGGGCGTCGCTGGTGGTGGGAGACGGACTCGCGGCTGCCAGTCAGTGTTAGTAGCTGGTGTCACTAAGTACTGGACGCGGCTTCCGTCACGGTCGTCTGGGCAAACCCAAAAAGCGATGAACCTGGGCAGCTCCGCCAGCGATCGTGCGTTCGGCGCTGCAGCCCTTCGAACGCGTTGCCGTTGCCGCGTCTGCAGCTGGGTGTGTGTGTGTGTAGTAATCCGACCCCGAGCCCGTGCTAGATCCCGGTGGGATTTATTTTTTCCCGACATACCCACCGGCGTTTGCCATGCATCTCAGACTGCTCGCCGCCCCTCGGGAGAGACCGACGTGATGTTTGCTCCGTCGCGCTGAGCAATCGATCGAAAGAGGCAAGCAGTCTCCCTGCAATCACAATCATGTCTGGCTAAAACTTATAAAGCCCTCGCGCTGCCTCACAACATGCTAGCCACACCTCGCCTCGCCCCTCGCCATCCATGCCTTCGCCTGTCCTGCCCGCGTCGCCCAGCAAGCTCGGGCAGCTTACCGTCCAACAGCTCTGGGAGCTCCTCGCCCCCGTGACCGCGCACCCACACTCCCCGCGCGGCGCGTTCACCAACTGGGGGCTGACGTTCGCCTGCAGACCGCTGTGCGTGTTCGAGCCGGAGACCGAGGCCCAGTGCGCGCTCGTGCTCGAGCTCGCGCGACGCGAGGGCAAGAAGGTGCGTGTCGCGGGCGTAGGCCACAGTCCGAGCGACCTCGCGTGCACGTCCGAGTACATGTTGCGCACGGAAAAGCTCGACGAGGTCATCGAGGTGAGTCCCATCGCTATCTCGTCTACGGTGGCCCAGCGCGCAATCTCTCGTCATCCGGGGATCTCCGGGTCCGGGATCGCGCTTGATCGGATACCGCTGTCATTCGCGATCGCGCGGCCACAGCTGCTGCTGCCACAGCCTGCCAGTGCCCGTGCCCGTGCCAGTGAGAGCGAGAGAATGCGGATGCGGCCCCCCTCGGCCTCGGGCACTCGCAGCAGCCCTCGCGCCGTCCGTCCGCCGTCTTCCGTGCTCATCGCATCGCACCCTCCAGGTCAGCCGCGAGAAACACTACATCATCGCCCAGGCCGGCATCACCCTCAACGCCCTCCACGACGTCCTCGCCCAGCATGGCCTCGCCATGAAGAACCTCGGCTCCATCTCAGACCAGACCCTCGGCGGCGTCGTCACCACCGCGACCCACGGCTCGGGCATCGACTATCCCGTCATCTCCATGGACGTCCGCGCGCTCGTCCTCCTCCTCGCCGACGGCTCGCGCGTCCGCTGCTCGCGGCAGGAGAACCCCGATCTCTTCATGGCGTCCATCTGCGGCCTGGGCAGCACCGGCCTCATCCTCGAGGTGACGCTCGACGTAGAACCCGCGTTCCGCCTCAAGGAGGTCCAAGAGACGCATCCGTTCGAAGATGTCGTAAGGGACCTGGATTCTGTCGCCCGGGCAGCAGAGCACGTCCGCCTCTGGTGGTTCCCCCACGCCGGCGTTATCCGGGTCAGCTCCTCGAACCGGACGCACGAGGTACGTCCGGCAGCGCTCTACGTGCGCCCTGTGCTGCTTCTGCGCGACGACCTTGTACTCACAACCTTGTTACTCATCGCAGCCTCGCCGACCGATCTACACCTGGCTGTGGCACTCGCTCGTGGGATACCACCTCCTCCAGTTCCTCTTCTTCCTCGGGCGTTACCTGCCGAATGTCAATAATTTCGTCGGCCGACTCGGAGCTTGGCTCGTTTCGGACAGAACGGTTGCTGTCGATGACAGCCATCGCATCTTCAACGTCGACTGCAAGGTACGCTCTCTCGGAACTTCCTTCTAGCCCCAGGGGCCGCCCACCCTCAATCTTCGCTGCTGATATCGTGCTGACTGCATCGGTCTTCTCCCGCGACATCTCTGTCAACAGTACCCTCAATACACCACAGAATGGGCGATACCTTACGATCACACTCAGGCCTGTCTCCGCGAACTGAGGGCGTGGCTCGACGAAGAGCTGGCTGCCCCCTCGGGGCTCCGGCCCCATTTCCCTGTCGAGATCAGGTTTTCGGATGCGGACGACATCTGGCTCAGTCCTAGCAACGGCCAGAAGACGACTTGGATAGGGCTCATTCAGTACAAGTGCGTCCATTTTCATTTCCGCGACGTCATGTCCCCCTATCTCATCTGTGCATCTTTCATTCCACGCCCCCTCCCGTGCCCCCGTCCGTCCGTTTGCCTCGCGAACGGTGCCTTGCGCCGCCTCCGTGCCGTTGCCCCGACGATCTCGCTTGCTGGCACATGTCCTCGGCGTCGCCCGTGCGTCATCTTTCACCCTTGGCACGCTTCCGCGGCTCCCGCGACTGCTCGCCTGCGTCCTTCCTCCGCCTTCCCATGTGCCCCGTGTTGTGTTTTCGTCTTTCTTTCGACCTTGGCCTTCTGCGCCACCGTCCGCCCTACGCTCGGCACCTGCCGCGCCACGCATCACATCACATCACATCACATCACATCACGTCGCTGCGCTGCGCGGACGTCGCCGTTCGCAGGCCGTACGGCACCAACGTCCCCTACCGGAAGCTCTTCGCCCGGTTCGAGCAATTCATGCTCCGGCACGCCGGGAGGCCGCACTGGGCCAAGACGCACCCGCTGCGGCCCGACGACCTGCGCGCGAGCTACCCGCGCTTCGACGACTTCGTTGCGCTCGTCGCCCGCGTCGACCCCCACGGCGTCTTCCGCAACCCGTACGTCGAACGCCACTTCTTTGGGAAGCAGGGCCCGCAGTACGACGCCCGCGTCTTCAAGGCTCGGGCCCTCTGAGTTGAGCGAGGGCTAGCTCGTTGTTGGGCGGTGCCGTGCATGCCCGTGCGCGCGTCTGGGGCTACCAGAAGGACGTTCGTGCACCGACGAGCTCGACGCCTGCGGTCGCTGCACCGGATCTCCTCTCCATCTTATCATATCAGTGAGCCAGTGCGGTCGTGTATCCTAAACATATCTTGATATCTTGCCTGCATATTTACCCGTATTTCCCTATCCCTATCGGCGAGTAATACCCCTTCGCTCCTCGATGCCTCTCACATACGTCTTGCGTCCCCCACATCTGCTCTCCACATACGCGGCCATCGTTCTCCATATACGTGTAGACCCCTAATGCGCGCGAATGCTGTAATAGTGCGTAGTCCCCCTTGCATAGCCCCCCTCGCGGCGCTGTCGCCCTCGCCGTCTTGCTCTTCTGTGTCTTTTTAGTTAGCCCCCCCACCCGCCCCGCGTCTTGTCACCCTGTGCCCTTGCAGGATTGCCCCGTTGTTGCTGTGTATGTATCCTAATCTTATGTCCCCCTACTATCTCTCACACAGCATGCGCCACAGCTATCCCACCTCCATCCTTGCCTCATACGGGATGTGAGGCCTTAAGCGGTGGCTGCCGGCCGTGTGCGGTGCGCTCTCTATCTCCGTAGTACATAGCACATAGCACGTCTCGCCTCCTGTAACGTAATCATAGCATGTATCGGAATTCGGGGTTTGCGGTTTCTACTATCGTATGAGCTGCTCGGGAGTCACTAGTCATCCCCGGCATCGGCGTCGGATAGCCCTGGAGATAGCAGCAGCAGTAGCGACATGTCGTAATTCCCCGGGTGGGATACATAGCCGGTCTGTAGGCACCTCTGCGACTTTTCGCAGGTCATGCTGTGCGACTACGCGTAGTGGTGGGGGGCTCGCGAACACGTTGCAGCCGCGCGCGCGAGATTCTGCTTCACATTGGCCCCCCTCCCCTCCCTCCCCCCCCACGGAGCCGCATCAGGATTCGCGGACGTGTCGGCCTGCGCTCGTCCTGGCTCCGTGGTGATAGCAGACGCAGTTCCGACCCAATCAACGCGCCCGTGTGCATGCTCGAACGATTTTGACACTGGCGGGCCACTCGGCGTCCTCCGGTGTTCGGGCACAGATGGGGTTGTGCTCCAGTTCAAGAACGAAACGCCCGACACTAGTCGGCCTAGACTTAGTACTTGAGCTTGAGCTTGAGCACTAGCCTCGAGGAGCACAGGGTCTCGGAGCGCAGATGGCCGTCGACTCTCAGGCGGAACAAGCCACGGTGTGGGTGGTCGTGCGACAGAGCCCCATTCTGCACGCCAATATTCGTCCACAGAGCAGCCACTCCGTGGTCCTAGTGCGGGCCACAGCGGTCACCGGTCGCGTCGTCGGCGGACGGAGGAGCGTCGCGGGACCCTCGTCGTCCGAGCGTGCACATGCATGGTGCGTACATGCCGACACCCTCCGCCGCCACATGGACCAGGGTGTCACGGACACCCCGCACTGCGACCACTGGAACCCACAGCGAGTATAACGAACGTTAGCGCATCTTGCCGCGAAGTCTCGCGAAGGACAGTCGCCCGCACCGCTGCGCGTGCACGTGTCGCCGCCGTCTGCAGCGTGACGCGACGGACGCGGAGGAGACGGGAGGGGTTTACGAGGAGGACGAGAGAAACGGCGCCCGATCGGGCAGAAACGCGCACCGAGTACGTATACCCCCAGGGCAGGGCACAAACTGCCAAGGCACTGCGCACCGCGAGCAACGTTAACGTGAACAGAGACATCCAAGCGGCCCCCGGTTACGTACCGCGAGGACGCGCATACGCAAGTGGCGGACCTGCAGGCAGGCGCGCTTGCCGCGTGGACGTGCCCGACAGAGTCGTCTACGCTGTTCGATGCTCAGACCACGGCGCCGCGGGGTTGCCGCTGATGCTAACGCCGATACTGAGACCTGCTGTCGCACTCAGACCATCTCTGGCACGGGTAATATTAGCGTTGGTGGTCACCAGACACTAGAGGGAACTGGACAGGGCGTCCCGGGAGACTGGGCTTTCATTTCGGGCTTCTAGCTTGCTGCCACATGGTCTGTGAGTTAGTCCACAGGGTTAGCGTAATCGTCAGTGGCACGAAGCAGCGAGTGTCCAGAAGAATGCCGCTGTCGCGCGTCCTGGTAAGATTTGTCCGACGGGATATGACCGGATGAGCATGGGTCGGACATTTGCAAGGCGTAGGCGGTAACACCTATAGTCCAGGGGACTTCTGTTCGGGAGCGGGCGCCGCGTCGATACGTGGGCACTGTGCCGGCATACTCTCCCAGCAGTTCGCGGCTCGCCAGACTGAAACGTTGTTGTGAGGGGGCCATGGCGTCTAGGAAGATCCACAGCGCCGTACGCGAGAGTCTCCAAGAGGGCTGAGTCGTGGGACGAACCTCGTGGAGCGAAGAGGCTAGATTGTCGATGCTCAGACTCACTGCAGATCGTCGGAGTGATGGAGTTGGCATGACAGGGTGGTTTCCTGATGTGAAGATACTGTTACATTGCAGTACTGTAGTCACCCTGCCAAGGGCCTCATAGAACATTGAATACGCATGTGGAGCCGTCGGAAAGACCACAGGAGACGCCAAAAGGTATCGGAAGATGCGCGCTGGAGTGATTGGGCGTCTGAGCCGCACTAATTACGCCCTTGGCGTGCTTGGTTCGAAGGACCGAAAGGTTTACTGCGTACGAGTAGGACGTTCGACATCGGATCATAACCCGAGTTGTTCGCGAATGGACTGTTTGACTATCCGTTCATATTCCTGGAAACGTATAATTGGTTACCACATTAGTCCAAGGCGCACCCCCAGATGCAGGAGTTCTTACAGCCCGGTTGTCGCGGTAGAGTTTGCAACAATCGATGTTCGCGCCGCTTTCCAAGTTTGGCTCTGAAGACCCGTGTTGCACAATGGTGTGCCGGATGCAGGCAAATCATAGACCCCAGGTGACAGTAAAATGATCTCTCAGCAGAATTCAGGGACGGATTGAAAAGTTATGGGCGCACCTGCAAGCATCGATATCACACTCAGAATGACTTTCTCTACACTCTGGACAGGACTCCAGCGCTCGGAGGCCTGCTCGTACATGGTAGGATCGTCTCCGGGCGTGTGCAAGATGGATATGCAAACTGTGCCATCTGGGTAAACTGCGAAGGCGGGACGTACGGTGAGAATGCCGTCTCAAGGAGAAAGGGCCAGAAGGCGCCGGAAAGCGGAGCGCGTGAGGTTTAACGATCGAGACAACTTGGGTTTTGGGATTGAGGACATCCCGGGTGGTGCGAGATGCCGATTGGCCAAAGTCACATCAGTCAGAAGCAGGGATGGTGGTGCGTCCATATCCCTGATGGAAGTATCGGTACCTCCCATGACTTACTGTTTGGATGGAACAACGGAGGGTCGAACTTCATCTTGAATGGAGATAGGGGATAATCGGAGGGCTGGCAGATGCAATAGGCAGTGTGTGGCGGTCAAATCAACGTCAACACGATTGCCGTCACAGGGACATGACACCGAAGGATGTGGGTAGGGATAGAACGCGAGCATGGTGCCGGATATCAGCAGTGTCTGGCGCGGGGTACATACGAAGTACGTACAAATGTCAAAATAGCAGGGAAAACGCCGCCTTCAAAAGGGGTGTCTTTTGGGCCCACTATCAGGGCCTCCCAGGTGAAGAAGTCAGACTCGGAGATGGGACCTTCCGGCGGGGTTGGTCAGTGGTGCGCTGATAGTCAGCGCTGTATTGAGTTTTGAAGCTTGGGAAGAGGGGACCATACCGGCAGTGAACATGCCATCCGGTGCACCTTCGGAGAGTGAAATTTGGGTGCCGTACGTGAGCAATTGTTGGAGATGGTTCCCGCTATGGCGGATGAGATACTTCGCCGCACAAACCTTGCGAGGTGAGTTGTTTGTACTCGGTCATAAGACGCCGCAGAGCGGTTGCGCTTCCACCCCGTGAGTTCATAATGAATCGGGCTTTGTGCAAGAGATTGAAGACGACAGCAGTAGACCGTAAAAGCAGCGAGAGCGGAGGAGAGCAAAGCGAGATGGGCGTTGCACAAGACGAGAAGGTTCCCGTCGGAGTCGCCGAGCGAAGCCGGACTGTGGCTACGGCCTGGTCCGGTCACTTACTCGTGGCCGGCCCGTAGATGCCGATGGCCGTCGGTGATGTGACGCCCGCCCATTCAAGATAAGCTGGCAAACACAGCCCGCGGCTGGACACATACACAACATGTACACTCCATGACCAGGGCACGCCTCTATCCAGGAGACTCCACGTCTGATCCCAATACACTCAATATGCGCTCATGAACATGTGGTATGCTCGACCGTGAACTTCCGAAGATACCCTGACACTCGGGCGGCCGAATTTGGCTGATTGCTCAAGGGACCCGGCTTGCGCCCGGACGTCAGACTGACACACATGCTGCGGCAGAAGAAATATTGGACCATTCTCGTCGGGCGTACCAACGATCATGGCACGGGCGGACCCTGACAGGCTCCGCCCAGCAGTGCTGCGATCTCAACTTCTATCCAAGGCTTCTTCCCCGCACATGCCCCGCTCTCAGGCTGCGGACCCCTCGAGGCATGCTCTTGATCTATTCTCAATGCCAGGGCTGTCTGTCGCCCGCCATCAGCGTCGACCTCGAGAGCGCTGGTGCATAACGTACGTACCTGCTTCCAGATGTCCATCGGCACTTCTTGCTGTCGAAGGTTCCTCGACGTCTTCTGTCTCTCATCGCTTGGCCTATGACGCAACTGACAGAGGGGGGACAGAAAACATTCGTGACGTTATCGATCATCCAGCCGGCAGACAGTGCGTAGGAGCGATCGTCTCAGTCAGCTGTAATGTCGGAGCGCTAACAAGTGAGAAATTTCAAGGGAGCAATAGTCATACAGCACTGTGGCAGAGAATACAGATGTGCAATACTACCTTGACACGACGTGTGGAACGGGGATAAGTTAACGGGGGAGCTTCTCCTGCTTCTATTTTTCCCATCATGCGTCATCCAGCACTAACCGCGGGACAACGTTCATCGCCATGAGCTAGAAGTACGTTGCGGGGCGTGTCGTTATGTTTCAGGGAGGGCCAGTGCGGGAAGATGAATAGCAGCAACGATGCAAACGGTCAGCCACCTTCGTTCGATCGCATGCCAAGCTGACACCACGCACCTCCTGGAAGAGCAGCTTTGCAGCATATGGAATCGTCAATTGCGCCATCTTCTTCGATGACTTGCAGTACGGGCACCACCCATTGTACCCAAGCAAGCCGCACTCCTCACACGCGTCCACCTGGAACTGGTCAGACGATATCATGAGCCGTTCCAGGAGCAGCTGCGTCGCGCCGTAGCCGATAAGACAATCGCGCTCCATCTCCCCAAGTCGGAGACCACCTTCACGCGATCGACCTTCTGTCGGCTGTCTTGTCAGCGTTGCGCGCGGGCCCCTGTGACAGGTTCGTCAATTGCAAGGTTCGGTGTCAATCGAGGCTAAGCCGCGCTATGCAGCCGCATCCAGGACGCACCTCGCCCTAGCATGCATCTTATCCATGACCATGTGTTCTATATCAAATAGTCATCAGTGCACCCGTCAACCTCGCCCGCAGTCCAGGTGCACTCACTCAGTTTCTGCGGATATTGGTGGGAGGTTAGCATGGGGAGACATAAACGACTAAGAGACACAAACTTGATAATAAATGGGTCCAAAGTAAACGTAAGCTTCTAGGGGCTCGCCGGTGATGCCGCTAGTGAGCATGTCCTTTCCAGCATAGCTGAATCCGTTCTCCACTAAAATGCGCGACATATCTTCGACCTGTGCATGATATACGCCCGTTAGTACTTCCCAGCGATCGGATGCAAGCTCAAAATAGATACCTTGGAGCCACCGAACGCGGTACCGTACTGCAACTTGCCTGCCAACACACCAGCCTAGTTGGCCCGAGTATAGTATGTTAGCAACAATGCAGTGGGACGATGGAGTCGCCTGAGAATTGCACCGAGTGCACGGGACATACCTTGCCAGCCAGAAGCTCAATCATCTTCCCTACCGTCATGCGGGACGGAAAACCGTGCGGGTTCATGATTGTGTCTAAGTGTGTGGAAGGAAGGAGAAAGTCAATCAATCACCGCCACCGTGCGTTTAACGGAAGTAATGTGGCCATGGGTATTGGGCGCAGGGCGAAAGGTCACGCACCAGGAACGATGCCTTGGTCGTTGAACGGCATGTCCTCCTGGTTGACAATCAGGCCACATACGCCCTTCTGCCCGTGCCTCGACGAAAACTTGTCGCCAAGCTCTGGCCGTCGCGTTTGCCGTATCAGCACCTTGATGAGCGTCTGATCGTTCTCGGTGTCAGTGACCATGACCTTATCAATCTGACCCGCAACAGGTGACTTGTAAGTCATGGGCGTGTTCTTATACGGGACCGTCGCTGCCTGACCGGTGAACGAGTTGTCGTTGGCATTTGTTGGTGTCTGCTTGTTGATATACACGTCCCCAGGATCGACACGCTCGCCAACGCCTGCGAGACCGTCCGTCTGGACGATGTCGTACTTTTTCTGCACCTGGCCGTTCTCGTCCAAGGGCGCATCGGCGAGGCGGTCGAACCTGCGCATGTAGGTTCAGCAGGCAAGCGGGATACAGCAAGCTAGACTCTACGCACGTTCCGTTGGGGTACTTGCGGATAAGGGTGGCGTTCTTGCGTAAGACTTGACATCGACCGTAGCCACGGTCGAGGCTAGCCTACACAGGGACGCGCACAATTAGCACAGGGACACGCGCCGGAACCTGAAGACTTAGGACGGACCTTATTCAAGATGAGCGCATCCTCGATATCATATCCGGAGTAACTCATGACCGCCACGGTAGCGTTCTGCCCGGCCGGCAAGCGGTCGTAGCCAATGAGCTCAATGGTCTTGGTCTTCACCATCGGCTGCTGTGGATAGACTGACAGATATAGCAGTGTGTCGATGCGGTTGAGTTGATTGTAGCCGATGGCGCCAATGGCTTGCTTGCCCATAGCGCATTGGTACGTGTTTCGGGGTGACTGATTGTGGTGTGGGTACGGAATCAGTCCGGCGACGGCTCCGAGCAACGTGAAGGGTTCGATCTCCAAGTGTGTCGTCCCAGGAACGATGTCTTTTTCGTATAGCGCGATGTAAGAGTCGTTCTCCTCGTTGACGTCCAGGTATTCCACGAGACCCTTCCGAAGGAAGTCGTCGAATGTCAGCTGGCCTTGCTTGAGTTGCTGAGCAGAAATACCGTGAGAACAACATAAAACTAATGTCTAAGGAGGGCGTACGGCGATATGCTCAGACGTGACCTTCGGCCTCCCATTCTCTACTATGATCATGGGTCGACATATACGGCCACCGTCGCTCGCAATGAGTACGGTCCGATGGTGATGGTTGATGTACACGCTGACGAATTCGCTGAATCTTCCTGCTCGCCGTAGTCTTCGGAAATTACTGACGAAGCGCGCGGGATACCGTGTTAGGCCGATGATGCTGCCGTTCACATTGACTACAAATGTGTGTGGGCCATAGATTTCTGCGCCGGTCGCTAAACTGATGTCTGCGATAGGGCGGGTGCGTTAGGAAGAGACAGCGGGACGCCGATGTCGCCGAGGAAAAACATACCTTCAACGCCCAGCATGAACGCTATCCTGATGATCGGCTCCTCCTCCACGTCCGTGGTGATGTGCGTCATCAACGCGAGGTTCTTGACCAGCCCACATGCCTCTCCTTCTGGCGTGTCGCTCGGACATAACATGCCCCATTGGCTGGGTTGCAGCGCTCGGGGGCCACTGACCTTGCGTGTCTTCTCAAACTGGGAAGATATCCGGGTCATCATCCCGAGAGCCGAGATGAACGACAGCCTGCTGAGGACGTGTGTCACGCCCGCCCGGTCCATCTTGAACCGTTTGAGAGACCAGTTCCCCGTGGATATCGCGCGCACAAAGCCCGCAGTGATGTGATCCCCTTGAAACTGCATCGTGTTGAACGCATCAAATTCGCTCGTCCGTGACGGCTTCTTCAAGACTTTGTCGATCGCAGCCTTCAAGTTGGCATTGAACGTCTTAAAGAGGTCCTCGAAGAGAAGCGCTAGAAGCTGCCCCGCCCTATGGGGAACGACAGATCGGTATCAGTGTGTAGTCAGGGACGAGGTGATCGAAGAACCACCGAGCCGCACAGTTCGAGCCGTTTGTTTCCGACGTAATCTCGGTCATCCACCATCTTTTCGTCGTCCATGGCCATTAGGACGCGACGGGTCATCGTCGCCACAAAGACGGCCTTAGGGCGGAAGTCGAGACCATGGACTGGCACATGAGCAAGGACGATCGTTGCGAGCGCCTCCAGTGCCTCCTCCCACGAGGGACGCCTCGGACCCACTACCCTCCGGTTGACCTTCACCCGAGAGCCTATCCACTCGAGAGCCTGGTGACGAGTGAAAACTCCAAGTTTCGCCGCTTCCTCGAGATTTGGCGAGAAGGCAGACTTGTACGCCTCGTGGTTCCCTGCGGTGAGGAGTAAAATTTCTTTGTCCGACTGGATGCCTAGGGCCTTGAGAGCGATAGCAATCGGAACGTCCTCGTGAATAGAGTTGTGGCGGAGGTAGATCTTGCCCTTCTTTGTGGCAACGTAAGTTTTTGACTTCAGACCACCATGCGTTGATCTAAATGAGGTCTGTTAATTATGCAGAAAAAAGCATCGAAGGAAACAAATTAGGATGACAAGGGAAGCTAGCGAAAGGAGATGCGCAACGTCTGACAGTAATTGAGAGATTCCACTTGTTTGGAAATGTTCAATGCCGTATGCATATCGGTAAAAGAGGCCTTGCAACCAGAGTGGTGCCTATTGCCGGCGATGGCAGGGACGTCACGATGGGTCATCAGCAGCAAGAACGGCGCACTTGCGATGCCGTTTTTCGGCGTTTCAATAGTCACGTAAAGCTGGACACAAGCGGAGTTGTGCTGGAAGACCATGCTTTGAACAACGGACGACGTGCGCGGAATGAAGGTTTCTGATACGTCGAGCTAAAGACCGAGAGACATGCCGAGAGGCACCAGGGCTGTGGACGGGGCTGTAGGCATGAAACTGCCGGCGAATCGAGAGCATTCCAAACGTGGCCCAAACCCAATTCCCCATACTCGCATAGTGTAAGAAGGAAGTGACTCACGATGTACATGAAGCCTGTACAACCCCCTTCGTTGGGTCAATCTCGACGATAATACGGTTTTTGCTCAGTTGCTCTTGAACGAGGATGACCTTCTCCGTTCCTTTGACGATGAAGTATCCTCCGGGATCCAGCGGACACTCCGTCATGCGAGCAAGCTGTGCTTCATTGCGGCCTGTGAGCACGCACTTGTTGCTTCGGAGCATGATAGGCAGTCGACCAATGTTCACGTTCGCTCGACGAACCACAGTCTTTCCTCTCGTGTATTGGATGGTCACTAAGATTGGTGCGCTGTATGTAGTATCGCGGAGTCGGCATTCATGAGGGGTGACGCTCTTGTCAATCGCGTCCGCGTCCGTCCTGTCGGGGAAGCCGACCACGATGTCCGTGTACTTCAGCCAGAAGCGGGGATCGACGTCCGACGTGACCTTGTTATTCGCCTTCAATATGTTCTTGATGTCCACATCGACAAAGTAGTTGAAGGAGTCGATATGTTGCTTTACTAGTCCTTTGACCTTGAGGAAGGCCGGAAGCAAAAGCCATTTGTCCTGGGTGAAACGTCGCGTTCGATAGCAGTGCAAAACAACAACAGACTTACTGACACACCTCTACACTTTTGATTGGGTCCGTGAGCCCAAGGCCTCTCCAGTGCGTTTGCGCAACCCTCCCCCAATCTTCTTCCTCCCCATATACAGCCATCGAAATAGCTCCGCGCTTCGTCCGAGATGCAGCGCTTCGAGATTACCCGTATCCCTACACGTAGGACTCACTATTCTCCAGGCGGCGACACAGGAGAGGGACAACTATGCCGACAAAGATGTGCGAAATCCTCAGGTGATGAATGCGGGACGGCGGAGGAGGCCCACAATAATTGTGGACATATTGTAGCCCCTAACCATACTATCGGGTTAGGGCTCTCCCGTCCTCGGGCCGCCCGGCCCCTGAGGCCCACAGGCCTTACTTACTCAACGCTTTCGATCTGTTCAACTCCCCACAAGACACAAGTTAACGCTAACGTGGGACGATTTGGGCTTGACTCAAGATTCCCGTAGGTGTAATATCTATAGTTCAGATAATCGCTAAACTTGGACTGTTCATACGCGCGCACTGAAGCAAAGTCAATTACTCATCACAATGGCCCACCAACTCTTGCGAACCTTGGAATCAGTTCCAGCCAACTCCGTTCTTCCTCCAGAGATCACAGACAAGGTCATAGACTACCTCCACGATCAGCCACGCGCCCTCTCCAGCTGCAGCCTGGTCTGCTCAGACTGGCTTCCGAGATCCCGACTCCACCGCTTTCGCGACGTTAGGTTCACGGATACCTCTGCCGTCGCTTGGTTTTGCGTCCTCCTTCCTGGAGCACCGGTGATTGGGGGCTACATCAGGACGTTGCAATTCGGCCCGGATTGTCGCGAGCATCGCGCAGTGCGGGGAGGACCGGACGACGGCGTTGCGCTGTGCTACTCGTACTGCTACCCAAAGATCCGTATCGTGCTCGCTGCAGCGAGGGAGCTCCGGGAGCTTCGGGTCGATGGGCTCCCCTTGACGTTCTTCTCTGGGGCGAGCAAGGGCGTGAGATTGGTGCATCTAACGTATGTCCATGTTGGTGTCATTGAAGACCTGACTTCCTGGATATGTTCCCTCACTGGTCTACGTTCGTTGTCTTTGGCGTTCCTGATCGAACGAGGAGGCACTCAGGGCAGGGATCCAGCTGATTCCCAGGAAGGAATTCTCACTCCACCTCCTCGTCTCGACGACGTACGGCTTTCGTTTCCGGCGGGCGAGACGTGGCCTTCTTCATTCAGCCAATGGCTGGTGTCTTTGGGTGTCTCAGGCGAGCTGCACGCAGTCCGGATATACTCGGTGACAGTGAGCGGGCCGATGGGGATTGTCAACGGGTCTGTCAAACAACTGTTACGGCAATTGGGCCCCTCTCTGGAGGTCTTGGAGCTTGGTCTCAATCCACAGGAACAAGGTCGGTGCCTCAAACATTGACGCTCTCAAACGACAACCTCACCCACTTTCACGACATCGGTAGACATGGAGGACTTAATGCAATGCACATTTGCCCACTGCATCAACCTACGCCAACTCCGTTTCGCTGAGCTCATGGTCGTCTCCCCCAGGTTGATATACAAATCACATGGGATGCACTTGGTGTCGAGAATGCTGGAGAAAGTGCAGACACCCAGCATCACCTCCTTGAACTTCGTCTTGGAGTGTTACGAGAGCGGCCGCCTGCTTGAAGCGTACGACTGGCTGGAGAGCGTTTTGGCCGCACTCTCTCGGGACGAATTTCGGAACGTCAGCCGCGTCGTTTTCGAGCTCTATACCTGGTTTTGGGGAGGAGAAAATATCTACGCCCATCAGTGGGAGGCTGTATGCGCTGCAGCCGAGCGACTTGCTGTCATTTGGGACGTGCATCGACGGCCTGGACTGGTGTTCGAGGTCAGACTCCACGATCCCGAAGTCGCGGATTCCTCTGCCCTGGAGATGATCGCTGTGAGTCGCGGGTTCGCTCAGCTCGATATAAACGGCTTATGAAGCGTGCTATTTGCTTAAAGGTATCTGGAGATGGAGACGAAGTCATCCAGCTATCCAAAAGTGCGACCCTCGGCCGACGAAACTGAGGTGTTCTACATGTGCGTTCCGTCATGCGCTTGCCGCACCCCAAGTCGTGGTCAGTTTTGCCTGCGACTAAAACGAGGTAGCGAGGGATTTTGCAGGATAGAACGGTCCAACTTCCTCACAAACACCCGCGCTAGGATATGCGTCCTTCCTTGAATCAGTTCGAACGCGAGCCATAACGCGGGGCCGCCATAATAGACTCGTCAGCTCGTTGCCTTATCTCAATGCATCTCCAATTTTCGGTACTGTCCGAAGATGGATGCCATCAATGTGTGTAACGGGCTATTCAACCTGCTGCGATTTCAGCGGAGGGGTGGGTGTTTGTGAAAGCGGGTTGGTCCGAGACGTCCGAGACTGTAGGTTTCAGAATATCTGTTGCAGTATGAGGTAGTAGCATGTCAAGAGTGCCACAAGACAACATGAGAGCCCTACTGAAGGGAAAGAGAGGTGAAGGTGGCGGGGCGCTCTACGATCGAATACCTTCCTCCCTCCTCCCTCCTCGCTCAGAGCTCGGGGATGATACTCGACGCCCTAGTCCAGGCGCATAGTGCACCCGCTCTCGGCGCGGACCGGAGATGCACCTGGTGGGGAGCCCACGAAGTCGCAGGGGTCGCCAGAGAAGCATCTGGGACTCTGACCCTTGGTATTGAGGCGAGCGCAAGTGGTCTCTCAGGTCAAGCCTGGTAAAGTCGGGCGGGGCTAAGGTGGTCTTTCAGAAAGTGCACTTGAGAGCGTGCCACAGTGGCAATCGGCGCTCAGATAGAGCATGGAGTCCAGCAAACTGGGCCATGGGGATCGCCACAAGCAGATCATTCTTTCTCGACTCCGTCCTGCTCTTCTGCCTCTTCCTCATCCTCGTCAAATTCTTCGCCCTCCTCTTCCAAGGCTGCTTCAGCCTCCGCTTGCGCTTGCGCTGCAGATGCAGCATGAGCGATCGCCTGCTCGAGCAACCTGGTTTGTTCTTCTGAGAGCCATGAGAGGGAAAGCGGGGGTGGAGTAGACTCCGTTACGCCCGCTGCGGAAGGCGTAGGCTCCGTGTGCGGAACATCTACCTCCATGGGCGTGTCTTCCGCGGGAGGCACGACGGAAGGAGAGTTCGGCTGGCCAACAGTGTCCGCGGGGACGGCCGACTGTTGTGCGCGGGCAATGATGCTCGCCAGCGTCGACTGGCTCACATGCGGAGGCGGCATCGGGGCAGGTGCAGCGGGAGTTCCCAGACCCTTTGCGACTTCCGCCTGTAGCAGCCCATGTATACCCAATACCATATGCTGCGCCTGATAGATGATCGCAGGGTCTACCTCACCCTCCTCTGGGCCCATATGTTCGGCCATGGTGCTCCCCGCCGAGGACGCGGCAATGCCATTCCACAACTTCGCCCGTCGGCTAATCTCCTCCTCACCCTCCATCTTATCCACTTCGACCTCCTCGATCTCCGCGTACGCGCATGCAGCATCGACCGTGGAGTCGGCCTCACCAGAACGACTCTTCCCTCCTGTGGCCGATGCGCGGCCTCGAGCGTCCTTGTGACGCTTGATCGCGTCGCGCCGCGAGAAGATCTTATTGCAGCCTGCGCAACGCCAAGCCTTCTTCTCGTGGAGGAGCGCGTGTCGCTTGAGGTCGTGGTTGCGCACGAAGGACGCCGGGCATTGCATGCAGCGGTATGGTCGGTGCTCGAGGGTGTGTAGGCGTTGGTGAGCGCGGAGGGAGTAGAGGCGGTGGAAGGTCTTGGGACAACCAGGTACAAGGCAAGGATAGACGGCCGTGCCGATATCGGGAGGCGGAGGAGGCAGAGGAGGAGCAGATCCCGGGGGTCCGTGCCATGGAGGTGGGGCGTTGCCTATGTGAATACCGCTGAGGACGCCGAGCATCTGTACGAGCCCCGCAAGCTCTTGCAGCGCCTGCATGCGCCCGTCTCCGGCGCGGGGGGCAGAGGTGACTGCGAAAAGGAAGAGCTGGTGGAGCTGTAGCTGAATAGACGAGATGACTGAGGAATTGATAGATTGTCCTTGGGCGGTATCAGAACGGTTCGTGAGCGAGTGGGTAACGACGCGGATAGCCTCCGCGATTTGGCTCAACAGGTCAGGTTGGTCGATAGGAACGGTGACCGTGATGCGTTTCTGAGGGTGTTCCGGAAAGCGGCCGCCTTCGTCTTCCTGGTCGCGTTTGCGCTTGCCCTTGTCCAGCTGTATTGATGGCGCATCGGAGTTACGGAGGGACCCAAAGAGAGCATCGGACTTGGCAAGGGCCAGAACAATTTCTGTGAGAGCGCGAGCAAGGGGCTTGGAAATGGTAGATGAAGATACGCAACGATTGAATACGTCCATCAAGTTGCCGCCCGCAGGACCAGTGAGATGTGTCGCAGACATGGTAGAACCAAGGATGGGATGTTTTGATGCGAATGCAAGGATGCCTTTGATAGTAAGTAGCGCAGCATCTTGCTTCTTCCTGAAGGATGTAGGTATTTCCGGAGATGCTACAGGCTCTTGTGGAGAAGCTGCCGATGCTCCAGTAGTTGCAGCTGCCGCTTCTGCTTGTGCCTTGGCAATGTCTGCGAGAAGTTGGTCTCCTAACCTGCGTGCCATAGCTTCGGCCTCCGCGTCAAGATCCCCAGCCTCCTCGTATTCCTCTCCCTCCGCATCCTCGTAGCCCTCCTCGTCGTATTCCTCGTCCTCGGGCACAGGAAATTCAAAGTCAGGTAAATTGATAGAGGACGCCATTGAGCAGAGGGATGATTAAGCAGACGACAGAACTGTCAGGACTCAGGTACTCCTTGCGAAAATCAGGGACAAATATCAGATCTAGCGGATGTTTACTCGTGTTAGGATTCAAAGCCATTGCCCCCATCAAACCATCCCGATTTGGATGCTCCATTAGTGCCCCGCTCGTCATTCACAGGGTCGATCTGTGACCACGACGGCCGCCTAACGGGCACGGACCTCCCCGCATCCCCTTCAGCCATGGCGAATCAGACAACACCCTCCCTCAATCTGCAGCCTTCGTCGTCCGTCGTTGACACGAGTGGCACAGTCACGCCGGTTTCCCAGACCTCCATTCCATTGCCGCCTTCTGTTGCCCCTTCGATACCCGACGCTGCTTCGCACAAGTCGAAAGATACCCAGAGTCTGTCTAACACGATAGCTGCTGTTCCCACTTCTCTCAGTAAAGGTGTTCAACCAAGACCGGACGACCCGTCACTCGCATTCAACAAGTTCATCCTCTACGAGAACCGCTTACGTTTCTTCATAGTCGCGTCAAACACTTCCGACTCTCGTCACCGCATGATCAAGATAGACAGGACGTTACAGGATGAGCTTTTCGTCCTCGAGGATGAGACCATCTATAGTGGTAAGCAGATGAGTGCGATGCTCAAGATGCTTGAAGACGGGAACAAGAGTTGTGGTGGCTTGGGTAAGGCGCGGGTGTTTTTCGGTGTTGCAGGTGCGCTCTGTGAATCTGTGTTCAGTACTGGGGTCAAGACGCAACACAGGCTTCATCAAGTTCACCGCGGGTTGGTACATGATCGTCATCTCGAAGCGATCCGTGGTCGCCCTAATCGGTGGTCATTATGTCTACCACTGCGAGAACACCGACATCATCCCAGTCACATTCCCTCACAAGGTAGACAAGGCCGCCGAGGAGCAACGCTTGATGAACGTCTTCAAGCAAGTGGACATGTCTAAGAACTTCTATTTCAGGTGGTTTGCTGCTTATTGTCCTCCTGTTGTAGTGATATGTAGCTAATATGTATCCATGACAAAACCCTCACAATAGTTATACCTATGACCTCACCTCGACCCTACAACACAATTTGACTCGCGAGGGACTCAGCCCTTCTCGTCGGTGGCTGATCAATGATCGATATGCTTGGAACCACCACCTTCTCACGTCTGCATTCGAGAACGGTAGCTCTCCATCTTCTAAGGCACACTGGCTTGTCCCCCTGATTCACGGTCATGTCGATCAAGCGAGTGAGTGTACTGGGCTCTATCCTTGACTTGAAACGTCTGACGCTCCCTAGAACTGACGGTGCTTGGTCGCGTTGTCTTCATCACCCTGATTGCGCGGAGATCCCGACATCATGCGGGGGCGCGGTATCTCAAACGTGGCGTGAACGACGAGGTAAGGTCCGCTATTGTCCCAGGTATCTAAAATCTCAATGTATGCAGGGCAACGTCGCGAACGAGGTCGAGACCGAGCAAATCGTCTCCGAGACGCTCACTACGCCGTTTTACTACCCTGCTCCGAAGGCCTCGCCGGACGGAAGGCAAGGACGGCGACCTAGTCCAAATTTTACTAGCTATGTGCAGGTACGAGGCGTCTTCAAATGCGCCGTATCCCGCCACTTACGGATTTGTGGAAGTTTCGAGGCAGCATACCAATTTTCTGGACTCAAGAAGTTACTGGCGTTGCACCCAAGCCTCCCATCGAGAGTACGTCGCGACAGAACATGGCTCAAATTCCTTAACTCACAGACATCATACCCAGTCCCTGTCATGGATCCATTCTACACTTCAGCCGCCCGGCACTTCGATGACCTATTCAAGCGATACGGCACCCCGGTTATGATTTTGAACCTGATCAAGAAGAAGGAGCCTCAGCCCCGCGAGTCGAAGCTGCTGGAAGAGTACACTCAATGCGTGCGGTACCTCAACCAATTCCTGCCGCAGGAGAAGAGGATGGTGTACCGTCCCTGGGATATGGCACGCGCGTACAAAGAGTGAGTCGTGTAGCAGCGCTGACATCCGTGGCCCAGCATGCTCAATTGCACCCAGGAAGAAGCAGGATGTCATCGGCATTCTGGAAGATATCGCGGAGGAGTCCATCCAGATGACGGGATTCTTCCATACTGGAGCGGAGCCTTTTTCGCATTATCTCCAGAATGAGTATGAGTGAGCATTTTGTTCCATGTATGGGGAGTACTCATAAGGCTGACGCTTAGTGCAGTGGCGAAGAGTACACTTGGCGCACGACGATGTCTGTGCAGAACGGGATTTGTCGAACGAACTGCGTGGACTGTCTCGATCGAACAAATGCGGCTCAGTTCGTGTTCGGTAAGCGTGCGCTGGGACACCAGCTGTATGCCCTTGGTGTTGTAGACACACCCAATCTTGCTTTCGACTCTGATGCGGTGAACATGCTCACCGAGATGTATCATGACCACGGAGACAGTACGTCCAGTTCATGTCGTTCCTCACGGATGTCTACTTACTACTATGCTCAGGTCTTGCACTCCAATATACAGGAAGTGCGCTTGTCAATCGGGTCGAGACGTACCGTCGTATGCCCCATTGGAACAGTCACTCCCGCGACATCATTGAGAACCTCCGTAGATTCTACGCGAACTCGCTCCTCGGTATGGCACCCTTCCGTATCATTCTCGTCCGACCTCTCACATCTACGCAGACAACGACAAACAAGCAGCCATCAACCTCTTCCTGGGGGTTCCCGCCGAAAAGACGAGCACGCGTGGACCTCCCCAGCGCGGCAACTATCAGAAGTGGTTCATAGACGAACACTTGGAAGCGGCGTATCCGCTCGAGGCGTGCCAGCTGGCGGTCGCACAGTTCGTCAATAGCCGCGCGGATTACTGGATCGAGTACTACCGGCCGCTGCTGTTCACATCGCTGGGGAAGCATTTTGCGTTCTCGATGAACAGTACTCTCAAGCTGCCCGGAAAGACGGCGAGGGACATTAATATGAGCCCTTTCTTACCCCACCATGCGCCTAGTCATCAGCATCCAAAGTGCGCTACGCCTTTTATTTCCTCAGACTTTCTGCTGACAGGTAAGATACAGGTTGATGGATGGCGTGCGACGATGGATGGGCCAGAACTCTTCCGGAGGATCACGCATATCTCGCATTGACCGCTCTCAAGACCCGAAGTCGAGATTGAAGAAGCCGAATGTCACGCCGGAAGATGTACCCGAGACACTTCCGGAGATTGTCCTGCGGCTGCTGGACCCTATTGTTAAGGAGGAGGAAGAGTATCAGGAGTACATCTTGCCCGCTCTCTTCGCCCTTGCCATCTAGTCTGACGGGCTGACTTGGTCGCGTAGGTACATCGAGCAGGGCCAGGAGCTCCTTGTGGCGTCGAGCGAAGAGGTGGACTACCGCAACCCTATATACATGAAGTACTGGGATGCGACGAAGCTCGGGCAGGGTCTGGCGGAGCCTTCAGAGCTGAATGAGAAGGACGAGAAGATCATCTCGGCGTACATGGATCGTGGGAGCGCGCAAGACTCGGAGGCGGGGTACACCGCAACGAATTACGAGAAGATCATCCAAGAGCTGACCATGGTAGATTAAACATCGGGTTTCGCGGATTACACTGTTGTATTCTTAGGTTCCGTACTCTAGTTGTCCATGTCTACGTACTAATGCTGGCCACATGTTGGTCGTGTCCTCTGTCTCCTATGGACCAGTCGGCGCCTGTAGGCTTCGCCAAGACTCAGATGTTCACGGTCCAATCCTTCTGACCCCCCTCCGTTTGCACGGCCGATGCAACACCGACTTTACACATTGCCTCTGCTCCGCGCCATGTCAGTCAGCAGGTCGGATCGTCCGAGGTTATGGTCCGAGGCCGCGGGAGAGCTCCGACTGTGATTGGCTGTCGGGGACGGCGCGGGTCGGAAGGGCAGACCGACGCAGGCGCTTAGAAAAGCGCAGAGGTCATTGCCAGACGTGCCTCCGTCAGTACCGTCACCACATCTCTCCTCCTACCTTCCGTCATGCTTCAGGTCCAGAAAGCTTCCTCTAGGGTATGTACTCGCGCTCCCCGTTCCGAGATGTGCATCGTCTCACTGGACTCTATAGGCTGCGGCTCGGCGGTTGCGTCAGTCAGCTAGCACCCAGGTCGGTCGCTGGCAGCAGCAGCGCGGGCTTGCCACCCCTTCGGAGCCTTACGATGCCATCATCATTGGTGGAGGTGCGCTGTATTCCCAATGTACTACGCTACGGCATAGCTAACATGTCACAGGCCCCGGTGGCTACGTCGCTGCAATCAAGGCGGCGCAACATGGTCTGCGGGTATGTTACCGTCTTCCTGTACTTGTCCAAGTGCGACGCGACTGCAGCCAGGAACACCGTCCTAGCAGTAGCTTCATGCTGGCTCCTGCCGGAGATGAGATCCTGAACTGTATCGCTGTGTTGTCGATAGACTACACCTTAATCTCTTGCATCCTCTGACGTCACGGACTTCGTAGACCGCATGCATAGAGAAGCGCGGCTCTCTCGGCGGAACTTGTCTCAACGTCGGGTGTATTCCTTCAAAAGCGATGCTTAACAACTCGCACATCTACCACCAAACGAAGCATGACATCCAGCGACGAGGAATCGACGTCTCCAATGTCTCCCTTAACCTCCCCGTCATGCTCAAGGCGAAGGAGGATGCCGTCACCGGCCTAACAAAGGGTATCGAGACGCTCTTCAAGCAGAACAAAGTGGACTACATCAAGGGCGCTGCGTCTTTCGTTTCCCCGACCAAGGTCTCCGTCAAGCTCAACGATGGTGGGGAGACTGAGGTCGAGGCGAAGAACATCATCATCGCGACCGGTTCTGAGGTCGCGCCCTTCCCTGGCGGCTCAATAACCATCGACGAGGAGCAGATCGTTTCATCCACGGGTGCGCTCGCCTTGAAGGAGGTCCCCGAGAAGTTGGTCGTCATTGGTGGCGGTATCATCGGCCTCGAGATGGGTAGCGTGTGGAGCCGTCTCGGCGCGCAGGTCACCGTGGTCGAGTTCTTGGGCGGCATTGGCGGTGCGGGTATTGACGAGGAAATTGCGTACGTTCTCATTGGTTCTTTCATCTCTTCGACGCGGTCATTGACAGGCAGTGCAGCAAGCAATTCCAGCGCTCGCTGACCAAGCAGGGCCTCAAGTTCTTGCTGAACACCAAGGTCATCTCCGCCGAGAAGAAGGACGGGAAGGTGTACATCAAGACTGAGAGCGCGAAGGGCGGCAAGGAGGAGACGCTCGACGCCGACGTCGTCCTCGTTGCCGTCGGCCGCCGCCCGTATACGGACGGCCTTAATCTCGAGGCCGCCGGTGTCGAGCTCGACAACAAGGGCCGTATCGTCATCGACGACCAGTTCAACACCTCCGTTAAGGGCATCAAGTGCATTGGTGACGTCACCTTCGGGCCCATGCTGGCTCACAAGGCCGAGGAGGAGGGCATTGCGGCCGTCGAGTACATCGCGAAGGGCCACGGGCATGTCAACTACCACGCGATCCCTTCGGTCGTATACACACATCCTGAGGTCGCGTGGGTCGGGAAGACGGAGCAGGAGCTCAAGGCGGCGGGCGTGAAGTACAAGGTCGGCAAGTTCCCCTTCGCGGCCAACTCCCGCGCGAAGACGAACCTCGATACCGAGGGCACCGTCAAGTTCCTTACGGAGGCTGAGACGGACCGCGTGCTCGGTGTGCACATCATTGGCCCTAACGCCGGTGAGATGATCGCGGAGGGCGTACTTGCAGTCGAGTATGGTGCGAGCGCGGAGGATATCGCGAGGACAACTCATGCTCACGTAAGTCTTCGCTTTATGCTCTGGCTGGAAAGGTGATACTAACGAATGCTGGACTGCACAGCCCACCCTCTCGGAGGCGTTCAAGGAGGCGGCGATGGCTGCCTATGACAAGCCCATCCACTTCTAGACCCCCATTGCACGTTCCCCATTGTTGTTTTTAGTTTAGGAGTTGCGAAAGCTGCTATACATATTCTAATTGCACCTTAGTCGCGTTCGTGGGACTTGATGTGTTGTGCGTTGTGATCGATGGCTGCGATTCAACATCAGAGGTGGAATAGTCAGCAAGCACTGGACAGCACCCAAGATTGATGCCTGGCAGCCGGCCACGCTGGCAAGGTGTGTTCTTGCTGCCGAAACACTGAACGAGGACGCTCATAATGTCCGACAGAATAGCGTTCGGCGCCTGTGAATGGACGCGGTCTTGTATGGGATACGCTTACGCAGCCAGAAAGCATCGCCAGCGGATCTGACACGGCCTCTGTGTGAAGTTGTTTCGGAGATAGGCACGAATTTGACTCCAGATCATTGAATGACCCGCTCGGGGTCAGCATTGCTATAGACGCTAGGCGCCTGAGCTCCTGGCTGCTAACCATGCAGATGCCCATCTGGCAGTCTTTGCAGATGCGCACCATGCGGACGATGTACGCTGCGCAGTCGCATCTCCGGAACAATTGTTTCGAACGTGGAGAGGTTCACGGGCATTGTAGCCGCAGCGGTTTAGGGCTTGGCATGGATGGGCGAGACACGAAGGCTGGGCAAGTGACCTTCGCACTGCGATACTTCTAGACGGCGTCGACCAAGTTGTGGTGAGGTATAAGAGGTCCTTTGAGCATCGGTATGTTCAGCATCGTTTCCGTTCCCTTCACTGATCGTTTCTATTCACTCTCGTTCGTACCGCTCGTACCACTTCAACCTTCATCGAATCGAAAGATGGTGCGCATGCTCAGCCTCGTTCTCGCTGCCCTTGTCAGCTACGGTCAGTATCAGCTGCCGCTTTACAGTTGAGCGACGTGAACGCTGATTTTATCCTAGGCTCTGCTTTCCCGGCCAAAGGCCCAGTCCCCGATGTTGTGACCACAATTACCATCACTGTCGGCGGCACGGTCACGACCGAGACGATTACTTCGGACCCGCCCACCCGGGCGATCGAGACGTCGGTGGTGCCCACGACCACCACGAGCGGCGGCGCCGTCACGACTATCATCTTTGGGTCGGGCAGCAGCGGCCTCGTGTCTACCGCTACTTTCGATCCTAGCAGCAGTTTCCTCACTGGCGGCATCAGCACGGTCACCTTCGATCCGAGCACTGCGTTCCCCTCGGGATCCGTGACCACCATCACTTTCGACCCCAGCACAGCGTTCCCGAGTGGTACCGTTACCACGGTTACCTTCGACCCGAGCGCGGCGTTCCCCAGTGGTACGGTCAGCTCGAGCTTCACCACCGTCACTGGTGGATCTGAGGCCTCCGGGTCGATCTCGTCCAGCTTCACTACCGTCACTGGCACGGCCGTGAGCTCGAGCTTCACTACCGTCACGGGAGTCGCGAGCAGCGCGTCTACTACCGCTGCACCGGGTACCACGACTGCTTGATCCGTTCACTGCTAGCTGGTTGACGAGGTTGCGTTCACAGTGAGTCCGCACAGTGGTTATTCGTCCTTTATTTAACCCACAATGATGTTGCATCGCACAGACTATCGGACTAGTTCATTGTTGCCGCTTATGTGCCTTGTTCTGAAGCACTTTGGCACAGGCTAGAGAAACGGGGGGTTATCTTCGGCGTCGTAGCATGTTGTTCAGGCGGACACTCGTAGTTTTATGCAATCAATGATATGGCTGTGGACCACAAGGGCGGGCCGTCTCGCATCGATCTACGGTTCGTAGAAGATTCCGGATCAGCACTTGGAAGCCGCTATCGAGCTTGAAGAATGTCAACCTATTCACATCTACATGTTCAGACGTTCGTGCAATTGCTACGGGTGTCATCGCCGGGGATAGTGAACATATCCCCCTCCCGTACGGCCACATATGTGGTCTATACATATCATACAGCGTGCAACGCGCTTGTTAGTGCTTGTTAGTGATTGTCGTGAACTATTTGCGCCCTGCCACCTTTTGTTCCTGCCAAGTACGACCTCTTATGTAATGTTATAGTACATGCTTCTTCATCGTGGCAGTACTGCGTAGCACCGGTCATTATGACACCAGTGGGATGCAAGTTGCGAACGAGGCAGGTAAGGAGCATCTTCTCACCAAGACTACTCATCATTGAAGAGAACAAGGAGAGGCCACGATAATAGACAACCATCGAACTAAACTAGAACTTAAGGAGGGAATTGACCGGCCGGTGCCGTATGATGAATATATATTATGGAAAGGTCAGTACTATGTGCTGACCCTGAGCCACAGTGCCTCCACTAATTCATATCCGCTTCAAACACTCTCAAGAAAGTCAAAGTCCCTGATCCTAGTGCGGTCAACAGATACGCCTACGATCTTAATCTTAATCCAATCAGATGTCTCATCCAGTCTCCCGAAGGAGCCTGTAAGACTTCTTAGAGTCTGCTCTCCATGACGACCATACTGCGCCTCCAGTTGAGGACGCCCTTGCCAAAGGCAGCCTCGAGCACCTCTTCCATCGTGCGCACGAACACGAACTGGATGTCCGCCCGCACCTCGAGCGGCACGTCGTGCTCGACGTCCTTGCGATTCGCCCATGGGAGGATGACTTTGTTTACTTGTGCACGGTGCGCCCCGAGGACCTTCTCCTTGATGCCACCAACTGGGCCGACGCGTCCGCGGAGGGTCACCTCGCCGGTCATGGCGACGTTGCTGGGCACACAGGCTCCCGTCAGGAGCGAGACGAAGGCGCAGGTCTGCGAAGATTAGAAGTGAGTGGACGAAGAACGTGGAACTAACATTCACGCATACCATGGCGATGCCGGCCGAAGGACCATCCTTCTTGACGGCGCCCGACGGCAAGTGGAGGTGAATGTCGATCGGGTCCGGGTGCTTAAGCGGGTCTTGCGATCGCAGCTTCGTGATGTACAAGTCGTAAGCATGACTCTTGACCCAGCTCAGCGCGAGCTCGCCGCTCTCTTTAATGACGTCTCCCAGGCTGCCGGTCAACTTCAAATTCCCGCTGCCCGGCACGGCCGACGTCTCGATGGGCAGCAGCCCGCCCTCGCCCATGCCGGTCACGACCAACCCATACACAAGTCCTCTCCTCTCCTCCCTATGCATCTCCTCCTCATCCCATCTCGCGATGCCGAGGATCTTCTCCAGCTCGTGCTCCTCCACGACCTTCCTGTACGTCCGCCCCTTCGTGTTCGCCCTCTCCGCCTCGCTCAGCTGCACCTCAATCGGCGGGAGCTGCGCGATGTCATGGATGCCCGCGCTATCCGAGTACTCCGCCCACTCGACGGCCTTATGGCGGACGACAGCGCCGATGGCGCGCTCAAGTGACCGCACACCAGCCTCACGCGTGTAGTGCGTCGCGATGTGTAGCAGCGCGGGCTGGGTGAGCGCGACGTGCTCGGGGGTGAGGCCATTGGCACGAAGTTGCTTGGGCAGGAGGAACTTGCGGGCAATGTGCATCTTCTCGTTGTAGGTGTAGCCTAGCAACTGGTGAGCAGACGCTGGTGGATAGATTGCATATGCATGTGTACCTGACAGCTGGACGATCTCGCAACGGTCGAGCAGCGGCGCGGAGATCGTGTCGAGCGAGTTTGATGTGCAGATGAAAAGCACTTGGCTCAGGTCAATAGGGACATTGATGTAATGATCCTATGCGAGTGCTCAGGTATGAACGCAGACTTCTGCAGATTGGAGCAAAGCTCAACTTACGTTAAACGAATGATTCTGTTCCGGGTCCAGGACCTCGAGCAACGCCGCCGCAGGATCGCCATGGAAGTTGCCCTGACCAATCTTGTCCACCTCGTCCCTTCACCAGCAGTCAGCGCTGCCACCCACGCGCCCGACATGATCAGCGGAGTCCGACTTACAAGAGGATGACAGGATCTGGCCGGCCGGCTTTCCTGAGCGCCTGGACAATAGACCCAGGGCCGCTCGCGACGTATGTCCGCCTGTGACCGCGGATTTCCGCCTCGTCTCGCACACCGCCCAGCGAGATGCGCTGGAACGGTCTATCGAGCGCTCGTGCGATCGACTGTCCGAGAGAGGTCTTCCCCGTCCCCGGCGGGCCGACGAACCTGACCCATGTATTCTACTCAGCGCGCTGCCGGGGAATCATGGAATGATTGGCTCACAGGAGGATGGGTCCTTTCACGGCCTTCGAGCTAAGACCCCTCCGCGGCGCCTCACCCGGGCCCGAGCCCGAGGGCTGGGGTGGTGCGTGCGCAGGAGCGTCCGGCTTCACCGACGCGTCCGTCACCTGAGCCTTTGCCTCTGCAGAATCACATTGCCCAAAGTTCAGCGCCTTCGATATTAGCGCCAATGCGCGCGAGGTCGCGTCACCTTCTGATCGGCGGGGAACTGCGGATGTCGCGTTCCCGCTATCGCCTCCGCCATTCGACGAGGATGTTCGGCTGGTGGATGTTAGGGCGGGCAGGTTGTGCTCGCGTTCGGCCTGAAGCTGCTTGAGGCGGACGACGGCGAGGTACTCGATAAGCCGCTTCTTGATCTTCTCGAGCCCGTAGTGGTCCTCATCGAGCTGCTTGCGGGCGTTGGTGAGGAAGGCACGGTCTTTGAGCTTGTCAGAGGACGTTATATTCGCATAGGCTGCAGATGAAGGCCAGGGGATCGAGGTCAGCCATTCGAGCTGTCAGGGAGGAAACAATCAGTATTTTGTCAGCAGCGAAGGGTAGCGAGACATCTCACGTAGTTTCGGATGACGCCATGCTCGACGCTGCCAGACGGTATGCGTTGAAGCCTCTTCCATTCCCTCACGGCCATCTTGCGCTCCTCACTATCCTTCGCCATAGCCTCGATCTTGTTCCGAATTTCGGCCATGTCTTCGGCCTCTGACTGCTCGTTGTCGTCCAGTTCAGAGCCGGACCGGGAACCGTTGGGGGCTTCAGAGCCTGTTCCGCCAGACGAAGAGCGGTTGAGGTTGTTGAGCTCGCGCTGGATGGCTGCGAGCTGCTGGCGGAGGAAGAATTCCTTCTGCTGCTTCGAGAGGGACTCGTCGATGGACTGCGCTATCTTCTTCGTGACTTCTGAAATGGAAGCCTGCTTCACGAAGAGCTCTGTCGCGCGTCGGAGGCGTTGGTCTGATCCGGCGGCAGACAAGTAGTCTGGAGTATGTGAATAGGCGAGTCAGCACATCGCGCCCGAGGAGTCAGCTATGTGTCTTCGCAACGTCAAGACTCTTCGGCAGAAGCGTGGGCCGCATGAGACCTGTCGTACGAGACGCCAGAGGAGGAGCATGAATGACAGCACTCAGATAGCATGCGTACACCTGCCGTTACCGCCCAGCAAACACTTCGACAGGCGGATAAGCGACGTCAAACAACCTCGACCCTCAATGCAACCCTGAAGCGTAGAGACAGAGTGACCTGGGCACTCTAGGAGATAACGGACTCGGCCACCCTAATGCCGCTCACACACTCGAGGAGGCACAGGATAGGCCCATAGAGCACACTCGGACTTGCTCGGGCATCGAGTGAAGGAACGGTAGACTCACCGAGCTTGTCCTCGTACTCTAGTTTGTTGATACTGGCAATAATGACGTCTGCCATCCATGGTGCACGATCATCGGAGACCTCCTCGATCATATGAGATATCTTGACGTACACGTCCCTCCGGGACTGCTGGGTCGCATCCTGGGCCAAGCTCTCGAGGAGCTTGGAGGCTGCTGCACGGAAGGGCATGATGATCTCCTGTGATGACGGGCCATCGGCCTTGGGGTACTCGGCCTTGAGCTCAATGAGCTCATTGGGACTGAACGGAGCTTGGGACTTGGTGTCCGGGAAGTGTATCCGTGAAAGGCCGTGAAGAGTAACATGGTACAGCCGCTTGGACGACTGAGAGATTGGCCTGACGATGCGCACAACGCGAGCTGCGGTGCCCCAGGAGTGAATGGTGGACGACGAAGTGCAAGGAACTGTGCCGACGACAGGTTGCACGTCGGAGCGTTGGACGAGCTCAATGAGTCGCGTGCCTGTGGCCTCGTCAAGCGGCAGCTGTATTCGTGCAGTGGGCAGGAGCACGACGGGATGTGGCAGAGTGAGGACGGGGATGAGAGTGGAGTGTGGCATGGTTGCGACGAGGGAGAGAGAGGAACAGAGGGCAAGCAGGTCGGGAAGGGTGCCCGACTGAGTTTCTTATCCGAGCGCGGAATGCGGGGGTGAGCGTCTATCGGGAATCACACGCGTCGAAGCTGGCGTCTGTGGGTGCCACGGCGAGGTTAACCGCCATGCCAAAGGAGATCCTCTACGTCCAGGCGGGAACGTTCGCGAATTTCGTCGGCACTCACTTCTGGAACGCACAAGAGGGCTACTTCACTTACTCCGATGACGAGGAGCCGGCCGTACACCACGATAGGTCCTTCAGGGAAGGCTTGAATAACAAGGTAAAACTCTGTTTGTCACAGATCACGGTTGCCGAGCGTCGCGTCTGAATCGACCGAAACGCCTCAAGGGAGAATCCACTTATTGTCCTAGGCTACTGCTCTTCGATCGCAAGTGTGCGTTGGGTCTGATTCATTGCCGTCAACATCTCATTCCAAAGAATAGCGCAGTTCGGGGCACTTTCCGATGAGCTCTATCGTAGCAACGACAGTTCAACCGCGGGTCAATGGTACGTATTCGCGTTGCCAGCAACACATCGTTAGGCGAACAAAGTTAATCACATCGGATGTTCCAGGGAAGGAGGCGTCATAGAGTATCGCCAAGAGCCGATACCTAAAAGCCAATATCAGACTCGCTTGGACCAAGGCGAACCAGAAGATGATGCACAGGTCAATGAGGATTTAGCACCAGATTCGCACCAAATTCGCTTCTGGTCCGATTATAGTCGTGTTTTTCTCCATCCGCGCACGCTTCAGAGGCTTCCTGACCTCGCTGACTGGGAAGCTGCCGATGGAGAGTGGATCAAGAGCAGAGAATCATTCCAGCAATATGATATTGTGCGCGATCTTTCTCGCTTATAGCTACTGCTCGCCTAAATTCATGACTTTGCCCAACTATAGGACCACGACTTGATGGAAAATGAGATGAGAAACTTTGTTGAAGAATGCGACGGTCTCCAGGTCGGTCTGAAATCTCCACGATCGTTGCGATCGTTTGACAATCCTCTTCAAACCTTCGCCTACAGGGTCTACAACTGTTCAGCGATTGCAATGCCTTCGGTGGCTTCACGGACGCTTTCCTCACGGCGTTCCTCGACGAGTTCCCCAAGCTCACATCTCTAGCGTTCTCGTTCCTATCTGATGCATCATCCAACGCGACGGTCACTGCGGAAGAGGTGAAGGTCCTTGTCTGGATTCACCGAAATTGGCATTACTCATTTATCGTGTCGGCCTCGGACTATCTCTCTATGCTTGGGTCATGCATATAGCCAGAAGCAACGAAGGCACTCAATGACGCGCTCTCTCTGCGTAGCCTGTACAGCTTGTCGACTCTGAATGTTCCCATCCAGCATCCCTCAGCGTGGGAGAGGGGAGATTGGCTCGACGATCTGCGTCTGGAGGTATGTCTTCGTTGTTCCTATCCCTGCATTGACGACGAAGACAGGACTTTACACAGATGCGGAGCCCGTACCATACCTCGGCCCTACTCTCCACCCACATCGAGAGCGCTACTCTGCCTTTTAGGCACGTGCACTTCGCACGTCTACCTCCCGCAGCGATCGGCTGACACCACACGACGCGCAGGTTGAAGGCATCCGAACACGACATGTCGTCCATCAGCGGACTGCTGAACATGTCTGGGACAACAGGAACCGCCCACATCGCAGGCACGTACCCGCTTTCGGCGGCGGCGTCGGACGCGCAAAAGAAGGTATACGACTTCTCTGCCGTCACCGAGTTCCGCGGGAAAAGTCGTTCGGTGAGCGCGTTCGTTGTGCGTCGATTGACTGGCTCAGGCTCATGGTGTATCTATCAGCAGAAGCTTGCGACGGAATACGGACGAGCGCAAGTCCTACGCGGAGACTTCTCGTCCACCGAATGGCTGAAAGTCAACGGGATGTTCCCCTCGAACACTCCGACATCAATCAGGTGATTCTAGGTCGCATAGTGAGATTTGTGCAAGATTAACATTGCTGCTATTAGTTTTCGTGCGCCTGCGTACCCCACGCCGACGTCCTTCCCGCGTATCGTCAAGGAGGCCTCAATGCTCAGCAGCAGCAGCAACAGAAGCAGTCAAAATGGCGTTTCAGATATCTATCACAACGTCTTCTCCGCGCTCACGACGTCGAGCGCGACATCGCGATTGTTCGCGTCGCATGCACGTCTTGCACAGGAGTGCGTGGACAAGCGGGCGGAGGTCGTCACGCGGATGGGGCTGGAGTTCGACGAGATCCGCGACCTCAAAGACGACCTGTGGGCGCTTTGCGACCAGTACGCGGATGACGGCGGAGAAGGGAGGGAAGACGCGGACGAGGAAATAGGCGAGGACGAGGAGTAAAGTAGGGTTCTCATTCGTTGAATTGTGATGCATGAGAGGAACACACTCGACGCTCGAAGATCACGGCTCAAACATTCATAACTATTTGTAGTAACAGGAAATCCTATGTACATGCGATGGATAGGATACAAGAAGCAGAAAACAAGACGACCATCCCGACACAATTTCGGCGCACGTTAGCTTCCCCGCCGAAGCGGGTACTAATCCCGAGGGCCACGTAGAGGCCTGCGCCACGAACGACCGCGCTGCACGAGCGACGATCGACCGTACCTCGGGTCCGGAGTCTTGAATCGCAGGGTTGGCGGTTGCGCGCGAGGCCCCCTGCGAAACCGGGCCTAACATTATTTAAATAATAATAAGTTATCTTGAAGTCACGCATTTCTATTTCTTGATGGCTGCAAGGCGCAAGTTAGTTAAGAGCAAGATGGTGACAAGTGGTAAGCGAGCCGTACGTTTTACTTGGTGCGACGCCCATCGAATTGATGGAGCGTCGCTGTTCGCCCCATTGGACTTGCGGGGCCTTTCGAGCTCTTGACGTGGGCCGTACAACCAACCCTGGCGCAGGACGCCCTTACGATGGGGTGGTCAACCGGGCATGAGCGGCGATGGCGTCTTGAAGTCGTGCCCAACGCTCGTTCACACAAATTTGGCATTTGGTAGTGCATAGGGTAGGGCGGGCATAGAGACATAATGGGAACATACCGAATCGACAGCCCCTCTTCTCGAGTTGCGGGGGCTATCGATGTCACTGTCGAATGGTTGAGGGAGTCGACCCGCCATCAAGCGGTGATGGTTGTCCAGCCCCCGAAGCGTAGGTTAGTGACCAAAGCACGTCGCCGTGAAGACGAACGTGAACCATGGCCGGGAGGCTGCCTGCGACCGTGACACTGAAACGAGTCATTATCGTGGAGGGAAAGGAAGTACAAACAAAGACGTACCATGTTGATGACAGCCTCCCGCTGACGACGCGACGCTTAGCGACTCATCAGGCGCGACTCGTGTGCCTAGGGACCACAGAGAAGCCGGGATGAGATGCGCATCGGCGCGTACGTCGTCGACCCATGCCACTTTCGTGGCACGTTCCAGGTTGCAGCGTCCGTGCGGTTCGCCGCCCGCCACACTGGCAGTGAGTGCTCAGTGGCGGGCAGGTACTCGTCCCGGTCGCACCCCGGCTGACACGGCAAGGCCGATGCGGGGCACCGACGCCAGGGTCGTGTATCCGCTCCGCCGTATCGGCACCTTAAACGCGATGCGCGCAGGTGGGCTGGGCGAAACAGACCTGATACGGCCCATACCGAGATGGTATGCCATCCACGCGACCTGAACGACCGTTAGGACATGTCCTGGACCCCGGGAGAGAAATTGAAACTTACGAGTTGACGTCGATGGCTACCGGGTGGGAATGTCGACGCTGTAGCGAGCGTTAGCGGGGCATCAGAGGTGGTTAGGGAACTGAGCATACGCGTGGCACGTCGCATCCCCGCTAGTCATAAGACGTCCCGTGCGGGAAGACCGCCGTGGGCTCGGTGTGATGAGGAGCCCGAGGGCGGTGCACGGCGGGCAAAGCGCCAGGCTCCAAGCAGGGAAATCTGTGCAGCATTTATAGGCAATGCAACCTGGCCCTAGCATTTCCAGTGGGCCTTTGTATCCCTCTTTGTCATTTGGGTAATCTTATGGGCACGTTGCATCGCCCGTATGTTCAGCGTAGATTTCCTCACCTGGACCATCGCGCTTTGCCTGCCGTGGTGTGTCGAGCTTACGGGGCCATATGGCAGTGGCTGAGGTGTTGGTTGTGGTGTGAGTGAGGAAAGCGATGAGCGAGCGACGTCTGCATTTATAGGTGGATAGGGCGTCAGTATACGGAGTACTCCGGGGCGACTGAGCTCCGGAATAGTCAAGCTGTGTGGAAAGGAAACTATTGTTTGTGTCTGAGCGGCGCGGCCATCATAGCGCGGAGTAGTGATTCGAATACTCGGATCACACGAGGCAGACGCGACTCTTGCCTTTCAGGGTAGCATGATTCATCTCAGTGCACCCTAGAAACAGCAAGAGACTCCTCCGTTGTTGGTTGGCCATAATCGTATCGCCTCCGTGTCCCCGATTGGAAAGATAATCAACGCAAGGGCCCATTATGGCGACCTGAGCCCCCACACTTCAGGTTTGGGGTGAACCATCGGCGTGCAATCGTCATCGATACCAAGTGTCACCGTCCCTGGCATGTCGAGACTTAGCTGTGGCACAAAGCATCACAGGATGGCGAGATGGGGCGAAAGTCTAGATGGACTGGGGCGAATGGCTGCCGCTCCACTGCCGTCGATCTTGATACGGTGTTTGCCAACGTTTGCCCGTGTAGGCGTTCTCGATGGGAATCCTTCCATTCTTGGACGCCTACGCTCTGGTTCTTGGGTGCATGCTTCATGCGGATGGAACCTCTTCCGCATCGCCGCCCTGCCTACGAGTACCCGTTTCAGATTCATTACTTTCGCCCATTCCATCCGAAACGAACGAGAAGGAGGGTCCAACCGGGGATGCACCTGTGGTCCTAGGCTTTCGGCCGCCACTATCAGAAGAACATCGTGACCATCGCGGCTGGTAGACGTTTGTCGCACAGTGTTTGCGTATTACCAGACGTAGGGAGTGATATTCGTGGTCCTGACCTTGATCGTGAATGGGTATGTTCTGATATTGTGCGTCCGACAGGTCCCACTGTATGCTGGATATCGAACAGAACGCCTTTCGAGGGTTTGCTTCTGCGCTGATCTGAGCCGGGTCATGAGACCTGAGCGCTGAGCGTTAGCATCATACGTTCTTTCCGTAACAAGAAACTGAGCCTCTCAGGCGCAACAATCATTATTACTGAATTTTTTGACGATTGTCTCGGAGGGCTTGCCGAATGCCATCTGCTCTTGTGGCTGGAAAGCACGTGGAATGATGGGCTATAGTCGTATTGCTATGTTCATGGTTACACAGGTGACAGGTTTTTCGCGCTTTCATCTGGACGTCTAGTCGGACCGAGACTGGAACAGCACCAGTGCATACCTGAAGAATCATGAGCACGTAGGTTCGACCGTCATCTGCTGATAAAGTGCAGCGGCACACGCACTTTCCGTTATACCTCCACTTTTCGCCACTCTTGTCCAATCTATCGGCGACTTCCTCATCAACAGCAACAATGACGTCTGCCTTGTTCGTGCGCAAGCTCAAAATGGGGAACGATCCAGCGAGCGGACCTATCCCCAGCGGTTAGGATGACTGGGAGCGCCCATGTACGATGCAACAACAATACCTATCGCTGTCTGGAACGGCGTAGACGGTGGCCATTGCACATCACCAGTCAGTCTGGTTTTGTGTCAGAATTTTACAGTAGAGCGGTCATTGAAGTGGAACACTCACTTGCGGAAGCTGATTGAGGAATAGCATAAGGCTTGAGTCAGGACATCTCCACAGAAATCAGATCACAAACGCAACGCACTTCAAGTCACCCTAGACAACGCCGGCGCGTCAGAAGCCGTGAAGCTCAGGGAGGCCTCACTCGAACCTTGAATATGACAAGACTGCTTTCACGCAAGTCCGCATAGAGTTCCGGGGCGAGTTCCTTCAAATTCCAGTACGGGTATGGCGAGGTCCAGAAGTTTGCCTAGGGGCCCTATGTAAACTTTATGTACCAACTCGAGTAGTTCGGCGTAACAGACCTTGGCATCTGAAGCACCCAGAGGATAGTCTATAGGTACCGACAGGGAGAACACACCAGATCGGATGTACGAGTCCCATCGCTTCACCATCGCAAGCAGATGTGCTCGCGACTCTTGCGAGACTGCACTAGCTTCTTCTGAAGTTGAGTCGTCCGAGAAGAACGTCGGGGACAGGAGAGATGCTGTTGTCGACTTGAAATCTGGAGGCGTTACATCCGACACGAACCACGGAATCAACTTGGGGCTAACAGATCCTCGCTGAATCAACAAGGTACGATTCAGTAAGTCCGCAGACAACGCACTGAAACACCACTTTTGAAACGTAAGGCGTGTATGTGACGAAGAAATCCGCGAAGACGAAATCCGTGAAAAGCTTTGATACGGTTCAGCGCTGTCAAACCTGTTTATACGGCACCGGCATACCTCAAACCCAGCTGGAGAACGTGAGTTAGAATACAAATTAGCATGAACGCTGCAGGCACGCTGACCGTTGTCAAGTACGAAGTCTATGCGGGAGTCTGTCTTGCCCGCAAGGCTCGTCAAGTGTTGCCAGACTTTTTCCTGATCGTCGTGTAGAATGTATTCTGCACGAGCCGCTTGGGCGTCGCGTCCGACTGATTGGAGATGCTGAATGTCTTCATGTGACAAGTGAGTCAGCATAGAGAGGTCCTGCGTGCAAACGTCAGCAGGGAGCACCAGTCGGCGCATAGCAAGAGACGAACGGTCGCATTCCCCCTGGATTGATGCATGAATATCTCAACACCCTCACAGACTACATGACGTACCATAAGCAAATCTGTATCATTTCCTTGAAGATGACCTTCAAGTTGTCGGGATCCGAGGCAAGCTTCGCCTTGTCTTGTTCGAGCTCGTGCATCGTGGTTGCCAACGCTGTTCGAAGGTTGGGATCCGGGAGGATACCTGAAGATCATTTCTGCCCACCATATATCGCTTTGGAGCTCTTCTGGAAGGTCGCTTCCTTCTGCTGCAAGAACGGGTCGTAGTCTTTCCAATACTTTGTTTGGACAAAAAACGAGCGAATGAGACGGTAACTGAATCCGGATCCTGTGTGAGAACATAACTGAACCTCGTCGGGCAATACAAGCTCACAGGTAGCATCTGAAATTGTCGTCAGTCAGCTGGTAACATAGAGGGCGGCAAGCGGGAACCTCCGTACTCGGAATAGAGCCAGGGCACTGTGAGCCAGGTGCCCCTGCCTTGCTCAGTAAGTTTCTCGAGTTCTGTGTTGTAGATATCGGCGAGTGCTTCCCCGTCGTCCGGGACACGCCTAGGCAAATCGTGTTCCGTGAGGTTGGACGGCCTATACGACCATGGGCAGAAAGCGTACGGTAGAGGACGGTCGCGGGCCATATCATACTTGATCTCGCCAATTTGACCAATGATTTTCTTGCCCTCCGCAATCTGCTCTTCTATTACCGCTGCTTCCTCCTGTGTCTCGCCAGGCAATGAGACCCCGAGGTCATGGTTGCGGCAGTATATATTGTCAATGATCCCAGTTAGGATGACTGGCCACCTTTTGATCACGGTTTCGAAGCTATGCAATGCGTGTCAGGTCCAGATCCCGATTGTCTCCCCAGGACGATATGAGATCATGGTCTCGGAGCGGCTGAGCACGTACGCGAAGCTAGATCAAGCAGGTGCAAGTTAGCATCCTTATGCTGTCCCCGAAGAACAGATCCTGTCACCTGTTCCTATCTGTGAAATCCCACGGAGGTACTGGTGCTTCATACATGATCTACAGTCTATGCTGAGGAGTGAATGTGAGATAACGTCGTGAAGGTCGTCTACAGAAGAAGAGATGCGCCGACTCCAATCATGGGAACCAGCGCGGTACGCGGCCCGGCATCCAACGCCGACGATGTACCAACCTGACCTCAACGATATCCGGAAGCGCGAACCCAAAACAAAGACTATACGAGCAGCGGCCAGAGTCATTGGAATAAATTAAGTGGGTGGTCTTCGAATTACCGATGTCCAGATATGCTTAGTGATAGTGTACACCTCCGACACGCTCCTATTGTGGTCGCTACGCCTCTACTCTCCTCGCGCATACATGATTCCCAACGATCCCACACAAGCATCGCCTCAGACGGCATATAAGTACTGTAAGTATGTAACACAACATGTCGACTCGAAGACCAAAAAACCCCTGTCCCTTAGAGCATGACGCATGAGGGCTAGCTATGTACAGTCATAATGACCGTTTAACAAATGCGAGATAGGAATCAGTGCACCCCACCAACGAGCGCGGCTGCCGCAAGGCGTCCTTCGCGAATGCGCTGCTGCGTCCGTTCTGCCGCTGCATCGTACACGTAGTGCACTGGACGATGCCAAGGATTCTTTGGATGGCCGTCTTCGGAGTCCGAGTCCTCCGAGGTGCGTATCGACTCGTTCACGCTCTGGTCATAGAACAGGTCGTCGGGATCAAACGGGCCTGCAACGCACATTCGACGTCAATGCTATTGCATATAGTGCAAGACTAGGACAGCAAAACTCACGTTCGCCTTCCGGTGGCTCGACGACCCTGCGCTTCCCGAGCGCTTTCGCGCTGGGCCGCACCGGCGTCTTGCAATCGTCATTGTCGTGGTCTACCTCCGACCACTCCTCGCTGCTGTTTTGCCTGAGCTTGCTTGGGGTGGGCGCTGTCGTGATGGAACCCCGCGTGCTATCAAGCGATGACCGCCCGGGCGCAGGGCCGCGATGAAGCGAGCCGCGCTCTGGTGATGGTGTGTTCGAACGTTGCGTCGGTAGGCGCGGGCCATGGGGCGCTGGGGGCGGCGGCGCAAGAGATTGGCCCGATCCTTGGGAGACCGGATGATGCGTGTGTGACTGGTGATGGTTGCGGTCAGTATGACCCTGGTTGCTATTAGGCTGTGGTCGGGTGGGTGCTGGCTGGCTGATGGTGCTGTGCGCGATGGAGGGAGTAATAACGAGCGATGGGGCGGGAGAAGGAGATGTCGATGGTGAGGGTGACGGACTACGCGACGACGACGCGCCGCCGTGGTTCGCTTGTCCGGGTTCGAGGAAGTGAGCCTCATTGTTCTCGTCGTAAACAAGCCGCTGTAGATTGGATCAGAGCGGGGTCCAGTAATTATTCGGCATGTGAACTCACCGAACGATCCATGCGGATGTCGCGCTTACTACGCTCTTCCGCGTCTCGCTCAATGCCAACTCGTTCAAGGTCGTCGTACAATCGGAGCGCCTCGAGCAGTTCTTCATTTGCCGCAAGGATCGCAGCAAGAAGCTTCTCCTCAGTTGTGAGGTGCTCATCCTTGTCTTTCTTGGGACTGGACGGGGGTTGATCCCGATCTCTGTCAACAGATGCACGAGTCTCTCTTGCTTTTGCAGCTTCAGTCGGCCTGCCCGCAGCCTCACGTGAGCGTTCTGCCTGAGCGAACGCCCATGGGATTTGTGCGGATATCAGCTCCTGAGAAGCTCGGCAGCGAGCATAGAACTCCTGAAAGATATAGAACAATTATGACCTGACCCACGAAGCACGGTTATGTTTCAGCTACAAACCTTGATGATATCCTTGCTCTTGAGGTCTTCTGGCTTCGCATAAGCGAGCGCCTCCGATAACAAATTCGCGTTTCCTCGTCCGACTTTACACTCTTGGAATAAGCGTCGAATGTCCTCCTCCGGAGGGATGATGCGAGTCCGTGAAGAATGTGATTTGGTTTTTCCTGGAGTAGTCTTTCATCGAAAGTATGTCAGCAAGAAGCGAGAGCAACTCCGAAAATAGCGCTCACCGTAGACGGAGGTCGTTGAGGCGTTTGTTGTTGTGAAGGAGGGTGGTGGTGGTTATGCTGAGGCTGCGACGAAGGACGTTGCTGTGAGGGCGGCTGGCCCGGTGTGAGAGACTGGGGGTGTAGTGGCTGTTCCACAACAGGCGGCGTTAAGGTATTTGGACCGACGGAATGTCGTGGCGTTGCTGGATAGAACATAGCATCGTCGGTATCGAATGGTACGCCCTGAAACAAGAGATGAGAACCATGATCCAAGTCAATCATCGTTAGCGCACCTCATCTGGCTGCTCGTCTCTCTTGTACTTCCGCCACAAATGCCTGAAGTTGGAATCTGACGTTTATACGCGTTGGTGGCGGTGGGGGGCCAAAGAAGCATAGAAGTACTTACCATTGTCGCTGGCATAAGAGGCAGCAGCAAGGACCTGAAGTAATCGTTCTCGGACCACAGGAGGTGTTGTCTTGGCCTTCAAGACCTCGTCGAGGGTATCAATGAACTTGCGCGATGCACAATGCTTCACGAACAGGATGGAGCAATTGCGAAGCATTATTGCCCATAGCCTGGCAGCAGCAAGCTGCGTGGACGGCTCTCCGCTCCTAGACGCGAATCCATGAGCATACATCAAGGGATGAGGTGGGTAGACACACTTGAACTCCTTCCTTAGCGCTTTTGCCGCCTCTTTCGCATTCTCCTCATTCGCTGAGGCTTTATCACAGACATCCAAGACCAGCATCCAGTCTTCCGAAGATGTTGCGAAGAGATATCCTAGGCACGGCGTAGGTCGCACCGAGGATTTGCAACGGAGCAGGGAATGGTTAGACGTACCTAGCATGCGTGTGATCTCCACTGGGGTGCCCTCTTCCTTCCTCTCTTTCTCTCGTTCCCTCCCTCGTAGAACATCCCGATCCCTGTCTCGTTCCCGTTCCCGTTCTCGCTCTCGCTCCCTCGCGCGCTCCTTGTCCTTGTCCTTTTCCTTGTCTCTGTGACCCGTCCGATCCCAGAACGGACGCTTCTCCTTCTTTTCCTTCTCTTCCTTATGGGAGGAGTCCGTGTAGCCATCATCCGACGTATCATGCGAGTTTACAGGTTCTGGTAGGGTGGGGTTTAGGGAGTTGAGGATGCCTACCGCCGCAAATGCATTCGGGGTCGATGGTGGTTTCTTCTTCAGCACCGTCCCGTCGCGCTCTTTGCTCGCTTTCGAGCTTGGTGGCGGTACTGCAGAGACTATGCTGAAGGGCGACGTGGATCGTGGTACTGGACTAGGGACAGGGGAGTTCATACTGTTCATGGACGCGAAAGAAAGTGTCTGGGACGGGGCATAATTTGGAGGGCGTAAGGGCTGCAGGGGTGGGTCCGTTTCTGACATAAGATCCCATTGCTCTTCCGTGCCGGAGTGCAGTCTGTCATGTCGGTGGGACGGGTACGTGTGGTTCTAGAGGCCAATGACAGGTCAGGGTGAGCGCAGGAGTCGGAGAAACGGGCGATGGGATCGTACTTCTCCGAGACCGGAGACGTCGACTGGACTGCTTGGAGTAACCTTGACCGCCTTGGGTTTGTCTCTTCCGAAGAGCTTCTTCATGGTGTTGGACGGCGGGGAGGTTCAAGAGTGGATCGTGGTGCACGATGAACAGATGGAGAGGCTGTGTGCCAGGGAGTGCGCCCCCACGTGGCCGGCGTCGGCAGCAGCGCCCAGGTTGTGAACGTCCGATCCCGCCTCGGCAATGGGCCCGCCCTCAGCCGTCCTCTCTCCGTACCCAACAACACTATACGGGTCTCATACACCGGTAACCTGTCTGCTACAAGGTTGCATGAACCCGTATCGGCACTGCGAAGCATGTCAAAACACACTCAGGCTCTGCTTCGTCCGGGCAAACTGCCGTTCGCGCCACAGACCACATGATAGAGGCTGATCACGACCTCCAGAACGTATCTGTTCTGACTCCTGTGCCGCCGCCACTCTCGTCCTCCGCTGTGCCAGGCCGCAACTGATACCAATCATCACCTCTCTGCTTTCTGTCTTTGTCTGCGTCATTCGACGTTGTTTCTCCTGTGCACACCATTGAGACGGTCGGTTTCTCGTATGTATGTCTAACTACGCCGCAGCTCATCGCAATTGGTTTCATGCTTGATGTGGAGATCACACCAATCCACATCCGATGCCAGGCGCCGTCATCAATTTACAACCCGCCATGGCGACATTAACAGAAGCCGAGAAGCGCGAAATCGGCCAGGTACCTTGAACCTTTCTTGTCCATGTACGTGTGCTCTGTGCAGCACTGACAATAAGTGCGACCTCATCTGTGCAGCATTTTGTCTTCGGGTTCCATGGCCACGAAGCCAGTGATGACATTAAGACGCTTATTAGGGATTACTACCTCGGGTATGTCCTCCTGTGTCGCGTTCATGTCGCGCGTAGTAACAAGCCACTTACTGAGACGCCCTCCTAATATGATAGGAATGTCATTCTCTTCAAGCGGAATGTTCAGAGTGAGTGCCTGTGTACGATAACGATCTGTTGTATCAGCAATGACGCAACAGCGCATCAGGCATGGCACAGGTCCATCACCTCACTGCTGAGCTTCAGACGCTTGCCAAGGAGGCGGGACATGGCCGACCCCTGTTGATTGGTATCGATCAGGAGAATGGTTCGTTGCATCAACGTCTTCACTGTTATACTAGTACTTGCGAAGCGACCTCTTCATGATTGAAACGTTCCTCCCATACAGGTCTGGTTTCGGCATTCAGTATCCCAGATGCCGGCACCCAGTTGTATGTTCCCAATCTCAGACACGAGCGACGCTGTGTTGATTGCAAGCATGTAGTCCGGGAGCTATGGCATTGGCTGCCACTGGTTCCCCTGAGATTGCTGGAGAAGTATCTACAGCCACTGGAAAGGAACTGAAAGCGGCTGGAATCAATTGGGTGTAAGCGTTCAGTGTGTTCGCTGACACTTGACTGTTTAAATGCTGTTGTGAACTTGTAGATATAGTCCTGTGGCGGACGTGAACTCTGATCCCAGGAACCCAGTCATTGGTATGTTATGGTTGCTCTTGGTAGCACTAGGCGAGGCCGTCTAACTGCTTGCATATAGGGGTACGCTCCTACAGTGATGGCAAGTCTGGCAGTACTGTTAGCCTTTGCCGAACAAGCTCTGACGGACATTGGTAGCTCCCGAGACTGCCTCCCGCTACGTCACTGCAGTGAGCAACGCATTCACTGCCCAAAATGTTGCGCCCTCCGCAAAGCATTTCCCAGGACATGGCAATACGCATGTCGACTCGCATTTAAGCCTCCCGCGCATACTCGTCGATAAAGCGTCATTATTTTCGACAGAACTCGTCCCCTTCAGGGCGCTCATACGGGACGACATTGGGAGCATCATGACGGGACACATGGCGTTGCCTAACATAACGGGCGACGACGTGCCGTGCTCCCTATCTCGTGCGATTACGACAGACCTCTTACGCGGCGAGCTCGGATACAATGGGGTAGTTGTGACGGACTGTCTGGAGATGGAGGCCGTCGCCGAGACGTACGGCTCTGAAGGTGGGGCGGTGCTCTCCCTCCAGGCGGGTGCGGACATCGTCATGATCTGCCACACCTACAATCGCCACGTCGGTGCGATCGAAGCAACGTACACTGCGGTGAAAGAGGGTAAGCTCGGCCTAGACGAGCTGAAAGCCAGCGGGAGGCGCATTGCGGCGCTCAAGGATAGAGTCGCGGGTTCTTGGGACGACGTCTTCACCTCTTTCCATGCCGAGCAGGTGAACGCACTGAAGAAGGAGCATCAACTGCTGAGCCTTCGCGCATATGCTGCATCGATCTCGCACATTCCCAATTCTAGGCCGTTCGTACCGCTGTCGACCGTTGGCACAGCGATCCTGTTCACCCCGCGGATGGAATCTCTGAACCGCGCGATTGACGATGCGGAGAGCCAGCTCCGGGATGCCTCAGGGCGCATCCGAAACACCGCAGGCCCCTCCTTCTCTGCGTTCGCAAAGTCCATCGCGGCACGCGTGACCGATGTCGAACATGTCGTTTACGCCCCGGACGACGAGATACCCCCACCTCTCGCAGGGAAACTGCGTGGGGCCGGGTCGATCATCTTCGCAACCCGCAATGGATACGAGAAAGGCGCGTGGCAGGTCGCCTTCTTTGCGAAGGTTCTGGAGGTCGCAGGGTCTGGCGAGCGTGGGTTAGGGAGGGTCGTTGCTGTGTCGACTTGCGGGCCGTACGACCTTCTGGCGCTAGGGCAGATCGCGGTGCCTGCTATTGCGACGTACGAGTTCACTGTGCCCGCGCTCGAGGCTGCTGCAGCTGCAATTTATGGAGAAAGCGCCGTCACGGGCAGGGTTCCTGTGAACATGGGCGCAGGGATTGCTGTTTGAGCAGATCGTCAGGAATGGAGAGCATCTACGATGCGAAGTGTTACGATACTTTAGAGGCAGCAGGAGTAACAGTAATTTCGTATCATATCAAATCCAGTTGAGACAGTGATGGACTACACTCATCATCGAACAGACGCAGGAGTGCTCTGAGTGTTCAAATGTCATGATTGACGGAGGATTGCCCGGCACGGACGTGCCTTAGACATACCTTATCAGGATAGGCTAGCTTATGTAAACGAGGGTAGTAAGTGAGGCGGGCGACAGTCGAGGACGAACTTCACCGCTCTTCGCTCGACGGTGAACATCAAAACCATGCCTGGCTCTCTCGACAGCGACCTTTACGACGGTTAGTACCTCAGGATGTCGCAGGAGTAAGGTACTGACTAGCCCTTGCAGACCTGTATGGGGACAACGACGACGCTCGCGAGGAGTCGGCGCCTCAAGCGGCGGCCGAGCCTGCCACGGAACAGAAGCCCTCAGTCCAAGAAGTGAAACGGGAGGAGAAACCAATTCTGCCAAAAGAGAGCTCCCTACCACCAAAGCCCTCAGCAGAGTTGTCATATTCGGCCCAGGTTGCAAAGCAATTTTCGGCATACAAGCAGACCCCTGCCCAGGAACGACAGCAGTACCAGGTGTCTCCCGCTACGAAGGCCAACGGCCATGCCGATGATTCAGCATTGCTAGACGAGAATGGACGCAGAGCCGTTCGGCCCTCGGAAATGAAGGATGAAGGGTGAGTGCATCCGCATCTCCGTCGGCTGGCATATTGCACGCAAGTCTTGTCCCACCACATGTACCGTTTCCGTGGCACTCGTCGCGGCATCACCGTGCTACGTACGACTCTGTCGATCGTTCGTCTCTATTCTCTTGACATATGCGCTACATCGCTTTATATGACCAGACAGACCGTACCTGCCACACATGTTGTGTTCGTGCTACCCTCTGGCTCTCCTCCACGTGTCGCGCTCTTTACCATCTACCCTCGGCTAGCTTCTTACGTTACGGATGCTAATCTTCTTTTACGCCTACCGGTATACGCCTCTCCTCCTCGGTATCCCTCGACCTAATTGTGACTCTGTTTACGGCATTGGCTATCTTGGACCTCTCCTCACCTACCGCCCCTACGCCTATGGTACCCCTACGACACTGCTACGGCACGGTCTACGGCACGGGCTATCTCTATCGCACAATACAACACGTTATACGACACCCGAATGTGCGATGCAAACGACTATAGCAAGATGTTTGTTGGCGGTCTCAGTTGGGACACAACAGATGGTACTCGTCTCTTCATGCCGTGAGGTCCAGAATGGGCGCTGATCGCACAGCAGATGGCTTGAGGAAGTACTTCTCTGAGTTCGGCGAAGTCGAGGATTGCACGATTCTGCGCGACCAGGACGGCCGCTCCCGTGGGTTTGCGTTCCTGACGTTCAAGGACCCGGCGTCCGTGAACGCGGTCATGTGTCGCGAACATATCCTCGACGGCAAGACTGTGCGCGGTGTTTTCCCTTCTCTTACGCAAGGAGTGTTCGACTGATGCGTGACTGTTGGGCGGTGATTTGCGCAGATCGACCCGAAGCGTGCTATTCCGCGCGAAGAGCACCTACGGAACACAAGATACTTCGTCGGCGGCCTGTCGCACTCGACGACGTCAGACTCGATGCGGGCGTTCTTCTCGCAGTACGGCAAGGTCGTTGACTGCACTGTCATGGTCGACCGCGAGTCGGGCCGCTCGAAGGGTTTCGGTTTCGTCACCTTCGAGGACGCCAGCAACACGGACCAGCTCGTTGGGCAGCCGAACCTGATCCTTGACGACAAGCAGGTGCGTAAAACTTCCCTTCTGTCGCGAAGTTATACTGTACGTAATGAGCTGATCGCCCTCTAGATTGAGGTCAAGGTCGCTCAGCCACGAAGCCAGCGCGACGCAGCACGCTCCACTGGTGGTAGTGGTGGTGTTGGTGGCAGCACCCGTGGCAATCGTGACGCAGCCTACGTGGGGGGCACGGACCTCACGAGCACCGGTGGCAACGCTGGCGGCGTGATGAGCTTCGGAGGTGGAGCCCAGAGCAGCGTCGGCCCCCAGCAGATGTCGATGCTCTACCAGCGCATGATGGGCCAAGCTTCGCCTATGATGGGTATGGGTATGGGTATGGGCATGGGTATGGGCGGTATGGGCGCGGGTGCGAGCGGGATGCCTGGCATGATGCCAATGGGCACCGCTGCCACCCCGATGGCCGGCGGGGACTTCGGCGGCATGGGCGGGGGCATGGGCGGAGGTATGGGCGGTGGCATGGGTGGCGGCATGGGGATGAACCCAACCATGGGCATGGGGGCCATGAACCCTGGCATGGGTGCTGGCATGAATGCTGGGATGGGGGGTGGGATGGGGGCTGGGATGGCCGGAATGGGCGGTGGAATGGGCGGCATGGGTCGGGGGATGGCCGGAGGGATGGGGAATATGGCGGCAGGAATGGGCAACATGGTTGCAGGAATGGGCGGCATGGCAGGTGCCGGCATGCGCATGGGTATGGGTCCGATGGCCATGGCTGGTATGGGCATGCAGCCGTTCATGAACAACGCAGCGGGTATGATGAATCGGGGAATGGGTATGATGGGCGGAGGGGGGATGCACCCCATGGGCCGCGCACGGGGAATGATGAATGCGGGCGTGGGCCCTGCTCGCAACATGGCCCGGGGACAGCATGGCTATCATCCGTATGCCCGGTAGCACGCACATAGTATACGTTTTGTTCACATGCAAATCGTCTTGTTACTGCTCTACTCTACATTAGGTGTCCGTGCTGATACGTAGTTCATATGTCGTTGTAATATACGCGAACATGACCATGTCTGTTTCAGATACATTAACCAGTTGATTGATACACTACCACAGACACATAGCATACATGCATTAGTTCTCAGTACACTCCAAGCCAAGCAGTGTCCTACTTGTGCATCCATCCAACGGACTATCTAGCTTAGAACGCACGGAGAGATATTTGGGGCTTGGCTGGTTCGGCCACCTGCGACTTGCTTCCAAGAGCTTGCCTCACAGAAGTCTCCAATGTTTCCTTCATCGATTGCTCTAGTCGCCCAGTTGCGTCCTTGAACGCAGCAGGCGAAGCGGCCGCCAGCGCCAAGAGCTGAGTGACGGCTTGTGTGTGTAGCGGCGTTGGCGGCTGTCGGGAAGGATCAAGGAACAGGACGAGGACCGGCATAATGACACCAAGCGCGCGAGGACCTAACAATATACGGGTCATTAGCGCTATCTCATGGAACAGCGACCACACATACGGAGTTCTTCTGATAACGAAAGGAGAAGAGCCGAAAGTGCCTTGTTGATCTCTCCTACTGTAGCCATGACACGATCTGGGGGAGAGGCTTCGTCACTAGAGGCTGCCGCTTTCGCTAGGCATTCCACAAGACCAGGTAGCAATAACCTCGTGCATTGCCGCAGAATAGGGTTGCCTGATGTGGAGGCCATGATGAGTGTTTTTGCGCAGTGTGCCGCTGTCAACGAGAGCTGGGAAACCAGAGAAGTCAACTTTTGAAGGGGTGCGATGGAGGCCCGCCTTACCTCGCTGCCTTCCACGAGTTTCTGAGAGATGATGGAACAGCAGTGCTCAATGATTGCTTTGCCGATAGCAACCGTCGTTGGTAATACGGTGAGAATGAGGACCGCTGCAAGGAGATTGCACTTGATCTTCTTATTGCACATGGGCCCTTCTCGGCCGCTGGATTCCATCTCAGCGTCCGTCCGCACAAAAACAGAGACGGCATACCTCATTGCACCGATGTTCACCAAGCACGCTGACAGCAAACCGTGCACTAGTCGTCCATACTTGTGATCCGGATCAGGAAGATTAGCAGGACGGTCGAGGAGCGCTTTCAATGCCGGCAGGGTTGGGCCAACGAAGTCGAGCTCTGATGATTCATCCTTCAGTAAATCTGCAAAAGTATCAGTATTAAATGATACGTGTGCCGCAAGACAAGGGTTTACCGCAATACAATGTGATTGCTAGTGCTCTGAAATCCTCTCTGTACGAGGGGCCGAATGACGCTGCAACAGCGGAGAACGCCTCAAAGGCGGCGATGATTAGCCTGACCTTCTCTGCAGGAGAGGCTGCATCGTCTGCTATGCAGTAAAGAGCTACGCTTGGCAGAGCGGGTTACTAGGTACTCACGGACAGCACCGGTCTTTGGGCCCGAGATAACTCTACGCAAGATATATGCGCAGACCCGTAGGCAGTGGGCTTGCGGTGATGATAAAACGTCCGTACCGGTGTGACCATTCCTGAAAGACATGAGCCAAAGGAAGACCAGGGGTCTCGGTCACATACGTAGTGCCAACCGACTTGATGCTATCCGCAAGACTTGCGATCGCTTCCACCAGGTGAATCTGGACGCCGGATGACTCCGTCAGAGCCATACGGTATAAGAGACTCAGTAGCTCCTCGAACAGAGGCTGATCATTGAACACTCTGCCACAGTACTTCCGTCGGACAAGGCATTTCAGCGCTTGAAGAGACACGATAGAGTTACGCTGCGCCTCGAGGCCAGAGTCGGGAGTCGACGTAGCCAGGGCCTCATAAACCAAGCCGAACACTACGAAGAAGAACGTCGTTGGTTCTTCGCGGGTACCCGACTGTATATCACTGGGTGGCCCGTCTGGCAATGCATCCTGCCCATCCATAGCAGCGAGAATGCTCGGATCGTCATTCTGCATAGCAATTGCCACGGCATTCAAGATGATCGGCCATGCTCTTATGTAGTACTGGAGGGACATCAGCGGAATGCAAGACTTCAATGCAGCATCACCTACTGGCAGTAAGACCTCCCGTCCAAGGCTAGAGTACGAAGAGTCCAATGCACCGGCCGGGGTATCATCCAGCGTTTCGGCGTCAATGCGGATGCTGGCGTAATCTCGCAGAGAGGAGATCCAAAGAGGTGCAAGTACAGCGCGGTGCGGCTTGACTACCTCGACGAGGTATGTCTGTTGCGCACTCGCAACTTGTAATTCTGCCCAGGCCGACAGTGTAGCGATCCGCAACATCACAGACGCGTTGGGGCTCAGCTCAGCTGCGTCTCCTAGGGTCAACATTCCGGATCCTGTCATAGCGATTAGCATCGTTCGAGGCATAGATTGATGTATGTGACCATCCTACCTTTCGATTGCTCAAGCGCCGATGTCAGGAGCTTCAAAATACGACCCATTCGACCAATGTCTTTGACCACACCGCAGCCCACGAAGATGGCACATGTCCCAATGGCAGAGGCTAAGATCTCCGGCGTAGAATCGGAGGAGAACGCAGGAGTTAACGCGGCAGTGATAGGGGCTTGATGCTGCTCCAGGAGCAAGTTCTCTTCGTAGTCCGGATCGGGGGTCTTAGCGAAAGTCTGCATCCCAGCTGTGAGCTTTCACCACACTTGGATCTCAAAAGAGCCAGAAACGAACCTCAATGACATCCGTCAGGACAGTCAGGCCTTCCAAGCGGATCTCCGTGACATGGGCTGCCGATGCTGTGAATGCGATCTTTATCAAGTCGGGGACACGCGAGACGAGGAGTCCGTGTATAGGGAGGCCCTGACTACGTGCGAACGCGATGTCGAGGTGCTCCCTTCTCCCGGACTGCCCAACGACTGCACAAATGCTATGCAAACACTGCAATGCGAAGAGCTGTGTCCGCCATCGTGATGTCTGGCGGCCAGCCGACGAGCTCGTACCGACACTGAGGGATTGCCCCTCGTCATCGACTACGGCAGCGTCAGCCGCCTGCTGAGATGCAGTCGTTCTAGACATGATGCGCTGACAAAGGTCGATCCATGCGGAAGGGTTGTAGATGACGGTCTGCTGTAACCAGCTGGCGATGACGTTCCGGACACCATCAACTGATGAATCGTCATCGAGCATCGCGAAAAGTTCCTCGACGAGCTTATCCCCTCCTAGCTTGGACATGCTCAGAGCGTCTCTCTGCACAAGCTGGTAGAGCGCATTGATGGACGCAAGCTTGAGCGGGCGACGCGAGGACGAGAGATAGCCGCGGAAACGCGCAACCAGCTCCGGGACGTTGACGTGGTCAGGAGCGAACATCAGGAAATGCTGGATGCACTTCATGGCCTCGACGCAGATCCCATCGTCCTCTTCGTCGATGAACTGGTAGACGAGATCGAGGACAAGCGTCCGAGTGCGAGTCGACTCTTGGATGTCAGGACCGAGGACGGTGATGACGGCGTCTATGTTTTGGCAGACAACCTGATACGTAGGGAGATCGCCACTGATGTTGACGTGGTTGAGCGAACCGCCGTCGGGCTCGTGGGACTCCATCATATATACCTTGAATAGCAGTCCGAGGGTGCTAGGCACAAATGGCGCATACGCGAGACTCGCAGCGTCAATTACACGAGCGAGAGCATTGAGCGCCCAGAAATGTACGACGGGATGAGGATCGTTAATGAGGGACATCAAGACATGGACGGTCGTCTTGAGCAAAGGTCCCGCGGCTAAACCTCCAACATGCGCGTGGATAGCCCCGAATGCTAATGCACATCCGGCTCGACCGTGAGGATCACGATTGCTGACCACTTGATCTACAAGCGTTTTCACCTGGCTGGTCAAGAAGTTTGTCCCGGCAACGCTTGCCAGGCGACCAATGGCTTCACTGCTCGCCCTGCGGAGGACAGGATCGCCATCGACGACCACATCTTTGAGGTATGTCGAGAGAGACGACGATACCTGTGCGTTCCCTAGGACCTGGCGAGCACTGTTCGTCGTCGCTTGGCGAAGGGCGAGGACGACGGCGAACGTAGTGTTCACAAGGGCGGCGGCCTTGCGTCCTGCATTCTTCTCAAGCTTTGCGGAGCCCGCAGATCCCAACAATTGTGTGACGACGCGGGTCGTCTGCGCGACATCTTGTAGGGGGAGTAGCTGAGCGAAGAGCTGAACGGCAGCGTCCACTGCTGCGGTAGCGGCCGGAGGCGGTTCCGGGACCCTCCGGCTGGTATCCACTGCTAGCGCCTGGCACAAATAGAGTGGGTCGTGCTCCAGTGCAGTCATGATGGGCTTCTGAGTCTGTTCAGCGGAATAAGTGAAGGTATACGTAGCAGCCACAGAAGGCATACCATCTCGTCAATAGCCATCTCAATACTGTCCCTGTTCATCCAGTCCTTGGGGCTGTCGTCCACTTGCAAACTCGTTAAACCGTACGCGTACCCATCCATACTCTGCCAGATCGACGTAAATGTCCCCGCGGACGAGGCGATTGCCGCCTGGACTGAAGAGCCAGCGTAGCCATCGGGGCTGGCAAACAGAGTGATCACAGACTGTAGCAGGGAGCTTTGTACAGACTCCGTGACGCCCCCAAAGCCAAGCAGCGAGAAGGACTGGAAGATGCGAGACCGGAGAAGAGCTTCGCGCCTATCAATACTGAAACCCTTGCCGTCCGCCGAGAGCTCCTCTTGGTTCAAGGTCGCTCGGCTTGTCAAGAATGTGTTAGCAAAAGCGAGGCCATTACTGAGTAAGGAGGATATGCGTCTCGTGACGTCGGCAGACACGAGCGTAGGCGAATTATGCTTGAGGAAACAATAGATAGCGCCAACGGTGCTCTCGCGGACATGAAGCAAGAACTCCCACTCTGCGACGCTTCTCCCAGCAGCTCCGTCCTTCATCGTCGGCTTGGGGAGCGCGTTGCGCCAGAGGACGAGCAGCTGCGGCAGGTGCGGACGGACGAAGTTGGGGCCAAGAGTCATGAGCGACGCGATGCACGTCCACGCGATCTCGATCTCGACCTGAGCAATCTTGACATCGTGCTCGCCGGCACGCTTGAGGACTTGCACGGCCATGTCGAACACTTTCGCGCTGATGTCGTACGAGACATAGAGGGGGCGATCGGGGATGACGGCAAGGAGCGCCGCGAGACCGTACGCATGGCCGAGCGCACGGAGGTGGATGTCGGAGGGTGCAGCGGGAGTCGTCAGAGCTGAGATATCGCGCTGCATCTTCTCCACGACGCTGATGAGTACTTTGGGCAGACGAAGTGGCGTCGAGTAGCAGAAACAGCGCAGTGTCCATGCGGTGTTGATCCGGACACTGTGGCTTGGGTGCGATAGAAGGTTAAGCAATGGGTCCAGCAGAGCGTCCTAAACTATTTCAGTTCAGGGAGCTCAGTCAGATAACTCATATGCGTACCTGGACTGGTCCGGGTGCGTTTCCGAGTTGCTGGACAAGCCCGCTCACTTCCCTCAAGGCGATGACTAGACACAATGGGCTAGGTGCAGACGACCCGGGCATCAACGCAGGCCAGCGTTTGAGGTATGTGTTAGAAAGCTCTTGAATTGCAGCGATCTGCGCTTGTTCACCGAGCATCCGCACGCCGATGAGGTCTCGAAGAACAACCTCGACCAGTGAGCGCACAAAGATTATCTCGTAGCGGCTTCCTGAGTTCCTTGGGTTAGAGACGATCTCCGTCATGAAATGTGTGACGATCAGCGCATAGTTGCTCTCGACAAAGCTAGAGCCCAGCAGAGAAAGCAAGGCAGAGTAGAAATCAAAGATCCCTACTCGTGTCCTACGGGATGCTTGAGGCTTGTTGAAATGTGTAGACAGTTGCTGGAGCATCTCGGTAGGCGTCATGACCGGTTTAGACTCCTCAGCAGCAACGTGCATTCCGGGCGTGGAATCCTCGTCTTCGTCCTCCTTCTGTGTCTTCTTTCCCTTCTTCGCTGTGTCAACGACAGGAATGACCTTCTCAACCTGTGTCGACGCCAGCATGTGCGCTGCAAGCTTAGCGAGAGCCCTGCGAGTTAGGTGATCGGCACCTTCAAGACTCTTCACGCAAATGCTCAGGACGCTCTCCACATCAGCCACAGACCGCGTGCCATCTCCAGAGGGATACATTAAGATGAGAACCTACACCAACATCAGACCTCACCGGATGAACATACCACGCGGAGACGCACCTCGCATGCTGCTCGCTGGACAGGAAGGGCCTTGTCGCTGAGCGCGTTCTTGCTGTGCTTGATAATATCCTTCGCGACGGAGTCCGCGACAGCTCGTTTTGCGGTACTCAATGCTCTCGCGAGTGTGTAGAGAGAATATGCCCGTAGGATGATGGGCTGTGTCGGCGCACATGAGCACTCTCCAGGAGTGGTTCAGAGTTAGGCATATGACCGACGTACGCTTGAGGAACGGTACAACTTGATAGTAACAGTTGCAACTTCGGCCATGAGGGACATAACCTATCCAGCTCTGAGTAAGTTGTTTTTGGGACAATGAGAGTAAGCGCGTACCTGGGACCCAAACGTGCCCATGAGCTCTCCGACGCAATACATGGCGGCACTGTATCGAGGTAAGACTGGCGAAGGGGAAGTCAGTAAACGAACCTACGTCCTGCTAGAATCCTTCGCCGGAGGCTTCGTTTCGGCAAGCAGTTTGAGAAATGCTTGGATTGTGTCGAAGAGTGACTTGGTCTCTCCACGCATGTAGAATGCCTTCAGACAACTTGCGACAAGCCTCCTAACGGGCCGGCCTGGAAGGGGGAACGGTTCCGGAGCTGTAATGACCTTGATCATGTCTGCTTCAAGGTCCGTTTGCACGACCTTGAGCTGCTCCTGAAAGCGACATGAGCCTACTGTCACAAGCGGAGAGCTTTGAACACACCGGAGTAGCCTTCTTGGCTAACCTCTCTGTCGACGACAGCCATTGGAAGAGGTAGATCTCCCCGTTCTCTCCAGAGACTTTCGACTGACACAAAATGAGTCTTCTACAATGCAACAAAATGATAGATTCGTACTTCGTCAAGCAGCTCTAAGGCGGAATCGCTTGCCGCCATAGCGTAGCCTGCGTTGCGGGGGGTGGTCTAAGAATGTTCCTGGCCTTGTGCTCGTATTGACAGGGTGAGGGAAGACGAAACGCTGTATACAAGACGGCGCGCTGTATACAATAGGACAGGTCCACGAAAGCAAGGGTATAGATCTCTGTAGAAGTGCACGCCGAGCGGTTTGGATGTCGAGCTCGGTCAAGCGGTCGTCTGATCGAGGAGGGCCAGACCACGTGACTTGCAATCTACTCGAGCGCCACAGCTCACCACATCAGCCACTCCGAGTTCTCTCTCCGGACATCCTTAGTTGTCTTTGAGCGCTGTTGCTGGGCTGATCCTTACTCATAAGAATACCTTGTCGCCTTTTGTGGATCAGAGCTATGTCCGAACACTCACAAACAGCGGACATCAACCATGTAAGGTAACGGTGACAGTGCTGCGATCGCGTGCGATACTGAGCATTAGCTTAATCTCAGGATCCTTCACCAGCCAAGAAACGCAAGATGATGTATGCTCCAGATGGCTTCGAAGGCCTCAAACCAAGTGGCGGAAAAGCTCCAGCTCGCAAGTTCGCCTCTGCGTTCCATGACCCAAAGCGATCGAGGTCGTCGCCAAAGGACACGCCGTTGGGTATGCCTGCACGTGCGAAACCTCCCCTGTCCCAGTCTCTGCTAGGCGGCCCTTCGGATGTGTTGCCTTTGCGCATTCAGCAACCCCCACTGCTTGCTCCCGATCCGCCGCAGGCAGGTCCCTTTAAGCATCCCGCCGGCCCTGCTTTTGCTGGGAAGACTGTGCCAGTGAGACTTCCGAAGCCACCATCGTTCGCTTCAGCCTCTGTATCCTCCTCCAAGTTCACTTTGAAGCGCCATATACCCGTGCTTCCGCCAGAGAGGAACATCTCATCTTCGAGAGCGAAACCTTTGGCGAAGGCGAGCATACAAGAGTTTCTACCTCCCCTTCCCGCACGGGAACCTGCTAAGCCTGCGCGTAGCATATATGCAATCCAGCCCCCTCTCCCTCCCCCACTTAGAAGAGGACCAGCTCTACCGGATGCTGCTAACTTGAAAACCATCTCGACGACGCGTGTAGCCATCGCCACAGATCCCCGCACGGAGAGCGGGGTAGATGAAATCATGGCACTGGGGTTGGGACAGACTGCTCCCACTTTTGTGCCCCCTGCCGAGCGAGAGCTCATCCGCGGGCTGAAACAGAGTCCGGAGAAGGCATCCAAATCCAAAGCTGCTAAGTATATCAGGTGTGTATCAGCGATCGCGGTCGGTGGAGAGATGCTGATCGTCGTCCTTCAGAGGAGGATTGGCCGATCGGGCTCAGCATCTATTCTCCAAACGGCATACTGCCCTGACTCTCTGGTCCAAAGATATGCAACTTCAGGCGCAGCGCTCGAAGGAACATCGGCCTGTGGCTCCAGATCTCGCCCTCCGCATCTTCGAAGTTGCCCACATAACATCCGTCGCTAGTCTACAACGGTCGCACAACGCACCGCGATTGGCTATCGTGAAGTGCGCGCACATCGTCAAAGGCAGGACAACCGGTGACGTGACTGTGCTCTTGGACTTCAGTAGTCCAGGGACCGCTGCAGGGAGAGCACATACGTTGGACGAGGTTAAGGAGGGGAAGGATTTGCATATATGGTGTCCGTACAACAGTTCGGATCTTAGTGCTGAGGAATTGCGACGCTTCGGAGCTTTACCAAGAGACGGTACTACTCTGTTCTGTACCCGATTCAGAATAGCATGAGGTTTGTCAAGGCTGGTCTTATCGGAAGCGCTACCTACCTCCCTTATACTTTGGCACGTGCGTCCTGGACTCATCAGTACGGACTCAAAGCGACAGTACTACATAGTGATTGACAGGAAGTGGGAACCTGTCAGAGATTTGCATTTGATGGTCTGCCTATACATAAGCACTGCGTCCCAACACGTCGCATCCCCATGCAGCATCAGCAGAAGATGATCATCTTGTCTGCGCTGTCCAATGTGCATTGTAGGCGATGATGTATCAAACCCGGCGCCCTTGACGGGATGGCAGGATGTTCGCTCGCTATCACATAAGCATCTGGGGTCGACTCATTGCTCGCGGGTGCAGCGAGTACATACATATCCACAATGTTGTTGCTCTCACCAATTCACAGCGCCTACCGGCGTCGTTCGCCCCTGCTGACCGTCTCTGACTAGTGTAACGAATCCCTGTTGGTTTCTGAACCTTGACCCAGCACGAGGAAGGGAATGTGAGGTCCATAGACAGTGTGACGCGCTCGTCTGGCGAATGATCCGGAAAATCCTGACATTTTGGGATTGGAACGGTGTGCACATTTCCCAGCAGGTGCGCGCCTCGGATAAGTAGCTTGAGGGGGAGAATCTCATGCCGTATGTCCGATAAGAACTCGGTCGAAGTTGCTTAACGGACGATGAGAAGGATGCCGACGGTTGGACAACGGAGTTGGAGGCACGACCAAAACGATACCCACGGGTGGCCTTCGGGCGCGGCACGGTGGTCACGGCTTGATGAGTATAAGAAACGCGACTTCTCGAGTCGAGGTAAATAGTAGGGCGGATAAGTGGAGGGCGCGTCGGTTCAGTGAGAGCCTATGTATGATACGGGGAGGGATAATCACGACCCGGATCATCGGTGGGCAGTCAGAATGCAAGGTCTCAGCGCCGTGGCCTATGTTCCCCATTGTCCGCCCGAACGGGAGCTGTATGGTGTGTACATGTCGGTCGGCATGGTGGTGGGTTGAGGGGGCACTCTGAGAGTCTATTTCGACTATATATTTAGAGGTGTATTTCGCACAACCTGCCGCCGCAGCCTGTGAGGGACGCTGAGTTAGCAATTGAAGAAGAGTGAGCGATCAGGGTTCTTGGCTGGTAGAACGGAAGGCTCACAATGACCTTGAAGTGTACCGACCGAGACGGTTGGAACAAGAAATGTGAGCCCAGGCGTAGTCGACGGGCGATAGAGGACGGGGCGGTCATCATGAGCGCTATTCATAGCCGAAGCGGAACGCATGAGGCACATTCCATAACAGGCTCAACAACGCCTGAGCCCAGGACAAGGCCCACCTCTGCCTCTTACCCCATACAACTCCCCCACCCGGCCTTCGACGACGAGCCCAGAACCGTTCGACGCATCCACCATCGTACTCGAATACTCGTCCCTTTTCAGTCTGCTGGTCGGATCGTCCGCTGCATCTACGCAGTCTCACCTATGGCGACTACCTTCGCCCCGTCCCCGCTCAACACCGCTCAGTCTACCTCTCGTCAGCAATTCTTAGCTCCGAATTCACCTCCTCAGCAACAACGGAGACTTATCTCGCGGCAGCGCTTCATCCAAGACTTCTCCCAATGTCTCTTCGAGTTCGTCGTTCAGCTCCTCCCAACCACAGAGGAGATGGCTGTCAAGGAGGACGTTCGCAAGCTCCTCGAACGCTTAATCCGCACAATCGAGCCCGATAGCAGGCTGCTCTCCTTTGGAAGCTCTGCCAATGGCTTCAGCCTCAAGAACTCTGGTGCGTCGCTCTCCCCAACCACGGGGAGCCTCGGACCCGCGGCTGATCGTCCCTTCTCTACAGACATGGACTTGTGCTGTCTCATTGATTCCGGGGAACGCCTGAGTGCGGCCGATCTCGTCACCATGGTTGGGGATCTTCTAGAACGAGGTGTGTGGTCTCCTCAGCCTGGACGATCGCCATACACATCGACGGTTCTTGCGCAGAGACCAAGTTTCATGTGAAGCCGCTCCCTCATGCACGAATACCGATCGTGAAGCTCAACCTCGACCCTTCGCCTGCATTACCCTTTGGCATCGCCTGCGATATTGGGTTCGAAAACAGGCTTGCGTTGGAGAACACGCGGCTATTGATGTGTTATGCATCCGTGGACCCCGCCCGAGTGCGGACAATGGTTCTATTCCGTAAGTGGAAGCGCAGTCAGGCTTCGATATTCGCTCAGTACTGATTCACGTTTCTCTTATTCCTACCTTGTCCCACAGTGAAAGTATGGAGCAAACGACGGTTAGTGGTTACACATATTGCTGCATCGTGTCCAGTTACTCATGTCTCCACAGCAAAATCAATTCCCCATATAAAGGCACCTTGTCTTCGTACGGCTATGTGCTCCTTGTAATCTACTTCCTTATGCATGTCAAGACCCCACCAGTACTTCCTAATCTACAGCAAATGCCGCCTCTGCGGCCTATATCAGAGGTGTGTTTCAAGTGCGCTAGTGTCGTTTCACAGGTCCTCTGAGCGGATCGGTATGATTGCAGGAAGAATCACATCTAAATGGATATAACATCTGGTGATTAACGCGCTACTTTGCTGCGCCTTGTCAAATTGCTGACTGTATGCAGGTTCTTTGACGACATAGAGCTCCTTCGGCAGCGATGGAAGTCAGCAAATACGGATACTGTCGCAGAACTGTTCGTCACTTCCTTGTTCAAGCGATTCCGATACTAAGCGGCCATCAGGTTGATTGACTTCTTCAAGTTCTATTCGCGCGACTTCGCGTATAACACTGCAGTGGCCTCCATTAGGGCAGGTCTGCTTAAGAAGGAGGACAAGGGGTGGGCAACTGAGGTACTTCCACAGTTCCCACTGACTCCGAATCCGTCACTCATGCTCGCTGTCAGCAATCCGACATCGGGACCTCCCGTGAACGGAACCGCCTGTGTATCGAGGTGAGCCTATCTTTACGTCTCGTACCATATGTTGCCTGACGTAGTTCAGGATCCTTTCGAGACCGACTTCAACGTGGCGCGGTGTGTTACTAAGGATGGCCTCTATACTGTGAGTATCGAGCAGGGCTTGTCGACCTGTGATTCCGAACTTAGCTTGCATACGCAGATCCGAGGAGAGTTCATGCGTGCGTCGCGAATATTGCAGAGCAGACCCGACCGCGCGATTCTCGCTCTTGCGCAATTGTGTGAAGAACGGAAGGACGAGAGTCTGGGTCCTCCCCCATCACAGCCACGGTCTGCCTTCGCACCGCCCCGTCTCAATTCTATCCCTCCTCAAACTCCGTACACTGTTGGCAGCAGCCCGATGCGCCCAAACGGCGTGCCCGTGCCGGTCCCTGCCCCTGAAGAGCTTGCTTCTCGGAAGTTCTCACAGATGTCATCCCCTGTTTCTCCCGTCCCTTCCTCGCCCGGTGACTCACCTAGCGCTCGTTCCGCTATCACGAAGGACACTCCTCTCCGTCTACCAGTAGACAAGCTCGACCACATGGCTCCGATACGGAGCAAGTGGACAAGCCCACCGCCCCCGGAAGCCACCGAAGAAGATCGCTCTGCGTTCGAGAGCCGCCTCGACCAAGGACTGGCGCTCGCAACGTTCTCAGCAGGACCTCACTTACGTGACCGTTCGTATGCATCCTCGAACAATAGCGAGACGCACACCGATGATGAGGCTCTGTCGATGGCCGAGTCAGACGACTTACGCTCCGTGAGGTCGTTCATCGAGGAGGGCGCAGTGCACTATAGCCGGGAATATCGGGAACGCGAGAGGCAGCTGGCCAGTCTCCATGCTCAGCAACAAGCCCTGCAACAGCGCCTACAGCAGCAGTACGGTATCGATTCTTCGTCATCTGGGCTGACTGGCGGCCCGCCGTTGAACTCGCGCTTGGAAGGCGGCGTGGACGTGAAGATGATCTCCAGGTTACGGGGACGACCTGCAGGGCGGGTTGACCAGCAGCCGTCGAGCCCGAGCCTCGCAAACTCGGGAGGCCGAATGACACCCGGCGACCGGAATGAAGGGTTCACCCCGCCGCCACGCATGGATACGCACACGCCCCGGCGATCCATGTCATTCCCTGTACGGAACCCCAACCGGTTCTCGCTTCCCGCCATTCCAGCGGGGCTTCCCAACCATCTGGCTGCTGCCTACCAAGCGCATATTTCCCCCACTCTAGGCCATCCCGCGCCACGCTATGTTCTTCAGGCTGCTGCTGAAGCGCACGCACAAGCACAGGCACACGGTAACGTGTACTATGAGGCTATGCCCGCCAGAGAACGGGTGTATCGCACCATGGCGGGTTTCAGCCCTCAGACGCAACATACGTCGCCACAGTCGCTCTACGATCAGGTTGGTTCCCATGTGCGTCAGTCTGACGAAAGTCGCAGTAGGAGTAGGAGTAGAAGCCGAAGTCGGTCGCGCTCCGAATCTCACCGCGACTCACCGATCATGATCCGTCGCGGTCTTTCAACGGATACCGAGGTGGAGGTACCTGTAGCAGGGCCCTCGCGGCTTCCCGCAGATGCGCCTGCGTCGTCGTCGCTACACAACGAGCAGGGGCGGAGCGAGCGCATGTACTCGCATCAGCACACGCATTCGAATGCCACGATCACGGCGCCTACGCCACCGGCGAACGTACACAACTTCCCCTCCTCTGTCTCTACTCCTCCCATCTCGTTGCCCGTGCCCACGGGGTCTACCCTCGGTCCAAGGCATTCGCAGTCAAGGTCGCGCTCACCGCCGTACCTTCCGACTCAGCGGAATCCGCTATACCCGTATCAGTCAACGTATCCCAGCCCCCGGTTGGGCGCGACGAATCTCCCGCCACGATTGCGCGCTGATCGCGAACGCAGCCTTAGTGCACAGGGAAGCCATACTGGACTGGCGCCCCTACCTGCCCAGCCAACAGTCTTCGACGCGCGGACGCTAGCCACGCCTGTGGTGCACCTCCGAACGGAGGAGCAAGAGCGGGCGCAGATGCGCTCGGCGTCTCCGTTCGCATCCAACTCGCATTCCTCGGGAAGCGCGTCGCCCCCCACGTCGTGCACGAGCTCCCAATATGCCGCGTCGTCGTCCCCGCTGTCGACGTCGCCGCCGTCCCCGGCGCGCAGCGAGCTGAAGGAAAGGGGAGAGGGCGAGGGCGGAGGTGTCGTGAGTCCTCTCCGGTCGCCGATACCTCTGTTGGATGAGCCTGCGCCGGAGGTGCGGGATGCGTTTGGGAAGGAGAACGGTTCGGGGACGCCAGTTCCTGTCTCTGTCTTCCCTGCTCCAGCTCCTGCCACTCCGGTCCCGGAACCCTCGGTGGAAGAGACCAAGCCGGTCGAAACACTGGTCGCGGGCTCCGAGGTGACCCCTGTTGATATGGACCATTCTGTGGCTGCCGTCGAGGAGAGTAGGGACTCGCCTCATCTTCCGACTCCGGGAGTTCTGATCACGGAGAGCAGTCCTGTCGTCGAGCGCCTGTCGCAATGTGCGATCGAGGGGCAAGGAGACAAGGATGTCTCGCGTGTCGTGCATCAAGCCCAAGACTCGACCGTGCGCTCATGACTCCTTGCGATGATGCTATCGCTTTTCCCAGCCTGGTTCACATCCCAGTTATACCCGCGGCTGAACTGAATCGACGGAACGGGCTTTTCCAGCACGCGCGCATCGCTCGCCCACGATCACCGCCGAACACCCTGTCATCGGCACAAGCCTTGGCTGCTCGCCTGCGGACGCGCGCATGTCTGCGTGCCACGCCAGCATCTTGTATATGCCCCCAGTCTCGAACGAATCTGTGTCCAATACTGTCTTGCCCGTCTCTCGTCCCTGTCTGAAGAAATCAAGGCTAATAGTTTTCCGCCTTTGATACATCATCGCCTCATCTGGATAGCATACACTCACTTGCTTGCACCAGCCGGATAATCCCACCAGTCAACACTCCATCGCATCATCATCGTCCAATCTTCGAGATGTCTAGTAACCCAGTGTATATGGCACTCAAACGCCTCGCCTCGCCTCGAACGACCGTCAATCCCTCTGTATACGTCGAATTGCTATTTGCTGCCGCTGCTATTGCCGCTTGCATTCGTACATGCCACACACAAATCCTGCCGCACATACCCTACTTCTCCCAGAGACCGTAATCTTCCATCTTTCCCCTCTCCCTGCCTCGGATCGCCTTTGACTTTTTCGAGAGTCTGTTCCTTGGTATGTACCCGTTGAGAGGAGGAGCCTGAGGCTCCCCTCTCTCCCTTGATTTGCTTCGTTTTGGACAGGTACGCTACGTATAGTCCTCGATTGTAGCGCGCTTGGATCGAAGGGGGTCCGGCGTGTGGGCTGCGCTACGCTTCGCCTTCGCGCGCACACGGTGCGGTTGTGCGTCGTGCCCTGCATTGGACCATGTCGTCGTCGTCGTAGTCCAAAGTCTTGCATACCATGTATCGGTGTAGTATACTTGTCGTGTATGCATCCACTATGCTTGTCCCCTCGGAGCTATCGGATGGCGGGCCGTGCTTACGGCAGGACGCGTCGCGACGCGAGTGTTACGTTGAGACACGAACCAAGGCCCTCAGGCGCCGACCAAGTACTGCGGACGCTTGGCTGTCACTGGCTTGGCGGCCATCCTTGTCACAGTCAGCCTATATCGCCCCACATCACACAGCTCTATTGAACTTCCACGATGGGTGTGCCAGGACTTTGGGATGTCAGTCTCTCTTTACTTGCATACATCTCAGTGTTAAAATGCTCAAGTTTGCTCCTGCGCCACATAGGTCCTGCGCCCAGCAGGGAAGATGCGCTCGCTCACACACCTATCGGTCAAGGACGGTTTCGAGGCAAACCCAGACGGCAAGCGCGGCTTTCGCGTCGGCATCGATGCCAGCATATGGTTCTACCACGCAACATACGGCCGCGAGGGCGAGAACCCCGAGCTCCGCACCCTCTTCTTCCGCTGCACCCGACTCATGGGCATGCCCTTCCTGCCCCTCTTCGTCTTCGATGGCCCCAAGCGGCCCGAGATCAAGAGAGGCAAGCGCATCAGCGGCAAGAACCACTGGATGGTCCAGGGCATGCAGGAGATCATCTCGGCGTTTGGCTTCGAGTGGAGGATGGCGAGTGGCTCTGTCGTTTGCTCGAACAATACGCTGACTCGTTGTGTACTTTGCAGGCTCCCGGTGAGGCCGAGGCCGAGCTAGCATACCTCAACCGCATAGGGGTCATCGACGCCGTTCTCTCCGACGATGTCGACACCTTCCTCTTCGGTGCCAAGTTGGTCGTCCGCAAGTGAGTCCCCGTCCTCTACCCACACAACGCTCGACCACATTCACCGACCCCGCCCCCTCCCCCCCCCAGCCCGAGCGCGACTCTATCCGGGAACCGCACCAACCCCATGAAGAACGCCGCGGGCAAGGACGACGGGAACCACGTCATGACCTACGCCGCCGCCGACCTCCGCGCGCACCCCGACATCCAGCTCACCCAGGGCGGCCTCGTCCTCGTCGGCGTCCTCCGCGGCGGCGACTACTCGGACGGCCTGCACGGCTGCGGCGTCCAGACCGCCCACGGGCTCGCCCGCGCCGGCTTCGGCGACGCCCTCCTCGACGCCGCGCGCACCCTCCCGCGCGACGCGCTCGCAGCGTTCCTCGCGCGCTGGCGCGAGGACGTCCGCGTGGAGCTCAGGACGAACGCACGCGGGTGCCTCCCGCGCAAGTGCGCCGCCCTCGCGCGGGCCGTGCCCGAGGACTTCCCGAGCGTAGACGTCGTGCTCGCGTACGCGCGCCCGGTCACGTCCGAGGCGAAGGGCGCCGCGCACCGGAACGCGAACGTCGCGTGGGACAGGGACCCGGACCTGGGGCGCATCGCGGGCTTGTGCGAGATGTACTTCGAGTGGGGGGTGAAGGAGATCATCGTGAAGCGGTTCAGTACCGTGCTGTGGCCCGCGGCCGTCCTGCGCATCTTGAGGCGCGCGGCGATCTTGAGGGACGGGGAGGCGGGGGCCGGGCGTGGGGCGGGAGCGCTGGGCGAGCGGGGGGAGGAGGGAGAGGAGCCGGGCACCCCTCCGAGGAAGGGCGGGAGTGGGCGAGGTGCGCTGCCGGGCACGCCTTCGAGCGTGATCGCGAAGCACTTTTCGACCATGGCGCTGGGCGGTCCATCACGCGGCGCCGGGAGGACACAGGACAGCGACGGGGAAGAGGAAGAGGAAGGGGAGCGGCTTATCGTGAAGATCCACTCCGCGCGCGAGCACCCCTCCACGGACCGCATCCGCGAGTACCGTCTCGAGGTCGCGCCCGCGCAGCTCGTCCGCCTGTGCGAGGCCGGGGTCAGGGGGCTGCGCACGGCGCTCCCCCCGGACCTGTCCGACGACGATGAGGAGGAAGAGGTCGACGACGACGACGAGGGCGGGGGGAAGAGGAAGGGCAGGAGAGGGAAGAAGGCGCCCCCGGACCCGGAGAGCCATCTGAGGATGTGGCTGCCGGCGTGCATGGTCGAGATGGTCGAGCCGGAGATGGTCGACGAGTTCGAGGGCGTGCAGCGGTGGAAGGCGGAGAAGAAGGCGGGGAAGGGCGGGAAGGCGGCGGGGCAGGGTAAGGAGGCGGCTACGGTGGCGAAGAAGACGAAGGCTGGGGCAGAGCTCGCGGCAGCCGTTGCGGAGGAAGAGGAGGAGGATTCTGCGGAGGAAGAGGAGCCTCCGACAGCCCCGAAGGCCAGGGCAACGAAGGCAAAGGCGAAGGCTGGCGCAAGTGCGGAGGCCGTTCCGAAGAACAGTCGGAGCAAGACTTCGAGCAGCGTTGAAGCGGGCAAACGGGCAGAACCCCCCAAGATCGATAACTTCTTCAAAGCGAAAAAACCCACGAAGACGGCGGCAGCAGGCAAACCAGCCAAGACGACGACCTCTCGGGTGGCCGACCTGTTCAAAGCCCTTTCGTCCGACAGCGACGGTAATGAGGAGCGAAGCGTCCCCCGGCGACCACGCCCTCCTTCCCAGAAGTCCCCCTCGACTTGCTTGGCAGCCCAGCCGCCCTCTTCGCAGGTCTCAGCGAGATCCGGGTCCAGCTCTAGTCGCATCCTGAGCTTGCTCGACTCCCAACCGCTCTCCTCTCCCTCCCCCGCCCCAAGTCCACCGAAGGCGACCGCGTCCTCCCCGCCCAAAGCCCGTGCTCTCCAGCCTTTCCCGATGGACTTCGACGCGTATCCGCTCAACACGCCTCCAACCGCCGACGAAGATCCGTTCACCCCGGGCGCAGGCCCGTCGTCCCTGCCGACCTCGCGGGCGCGAGCGCGGTCCAGCCTGTCGACGTCCGAGTCCGACTCGCACAGTCCTTCGGCGTCCGCGGCGCACAAGTCCCCTCGCAAGTCCGAGAAGCACTCGTCCCCAAGAAGCACGCCGCACAAGGACGGAAGACCGCAGCGGACCGCCCTCCGTAGAGAGGAGGACGAGGAATCGTCTGACTCTGATTTCGAGCGGAGGCCGCCTTCGCCCTCGCCTCTCAAGGGCCGGCTAGCGACGGCCTTGGGGAGCGGGAGACGCGCGTTGGCGAGACGAGAGGAGGAAGAGGAGTCCGACGGGGCGTCTTCACGCTCCTTGGTGCGACCGAGGAAACTCGTAACTGCGCCCGCATCGAGCAGACTCGTGGCACGGTCAATTGCCGTGCGCAAGCCTGTCCGGCCGTTACCTGCGGATCTGACCATCATCTCGATATCTAGCGACTCCGAGTCAGATCCTCCGCCACCGAAGCTGACTGCGAGGGCTGCTGCTCCCCTGCAAATTGCGAAGGCACGGCTCAATACCGAGAGCGCGGGAGGCAAACCCGCGCGCAGAGCCTACGACCCGGACGACGTCATTGATCTGACCTGATTTGATTACCCTGACTTGTTGTATTTTGAATACAGTGTTGTGCTACTATCCGACAATCGGCGAGAAAGCTACTAATGATGGAAACATGATGAGATCGGAGAATGTGGTGCTGAATGCTACAGTGTGTAGAGAGACCAAGAACGATGCGAGTGTGAATGCAGATAACACTGGGAAACAAGGGTGGGTAGAAGAAGAGCAAGAGTGTCATGACATGAAGGCGTCCATCTCGTCAGACCGTCGTACGTTTGTGGGGAGGATCGTGCATCGTGATTAGTAGTACGCAGTGAAGTCGCGCAACCGCTGCTGGCCAGTCAGGGTGTCGTCAGGTTCTAGGGGAGGTTCGGCGGGGAAGACCTGGTCGCGGAACCGCTGGATGGCGGCGAGACGCGAGCCCCAATTCGTGACGACCTCATCGCGCTTTGTGTCTCCGCCGGTGCTTTGCCAGACGGAGCTGAACCAGTCTGCAAGGAGACTGAGCTGTCGAACGAGGTGCGGAAGGTTCGTAGCAGAGATAAGCTTGAAGTCGCCGATGGGTGTGAACTCCACCATGTTGGGGGCGCGCTGCACAGTCACCTTGAAGTACTCGTGCTCATGGATGTTGTTAGAGAAAGCCGCGATCGCACCGCGCGAGTGTGGCTCGATAACAATGTTCACAAACTGGAACTGCGTGGCGAGCGTGTCGAACCGATATGGCTTGCCCGAATCGTTCCAGACAATCCGGACATAGTCATTCCCGATGTGGGCCTTTTTGCTAGTGCAGTTCGGGTCATCGCCTGTGGGCATGAGTGTTGCAGTGTGGAAGAGGATCTGGCCTATGTCGTCCCACCATGCGTAGGCGTACTCGCCATCGACGTCAGGATCCAGTCCGCCATCGTAAACGTCGACTTGACCACGCAAGTAGATAAGTCGCCCAAGACCTTCGAGGAAACGAGTGTATGCCGGGGAGCCATGAGTGTTCCGTAGAATTTCTGTCTCGTGTTCTTGGCCGGGTGCAACATACATGACACCAACCTTGTGCGTGTCGATCACAGGCATCCTGTCGAAGGTGCGGAAGAAGCTGGCGAGCTTGGACCGTTCCGTCACTAGACGTCCTCGATTGACAGGCTGCTTGTCTGGGTACGCAGATAGCTGAAGCGCGAAGTAGCTGGGCTCGACGGACACCTCTTTTCGCCTTTGGGAGGGGGCGCTGCGACTCCAGACGTAGCCTGTGATGGGATCTGGTGGCGGGATACTGTGTGATCCTTGCGCCGACTTGGCGAGTGCGAGTTTCACATCGTCCTGTAGGAGGACCAAAGCATCAAACGACATTCTGATGAATGTAGATCTTACACACCAAATTCGGTTGGCCGTGTCCATTGAGCTCGTGAGGCGTCTCATCGCCAGCAACCTCCCCGTCGTTCTCTCTGTCCATCATGAGCATAGCAGATACGGAGACGAGGTCAGGGTCGACGTCGCCCAAAGGTATCATCGGAACGTTCTCTGCGCGAACTAAGAACTTCGTCAATCCCGAGGCTCTCCTGGAAAGCACCTCGATCCACCCCCGCCGTTCCAGTACACGAATAGTGACGACAGAGTTGCCTAGTACCCACGTCTTCTCGCTGGTCGCGGGTTCACTACTCCTTGAATGGAGCGTGGGGTTCATCACTATCTCGCAGAGCGTCGATTTGGCAGGTCGCGGATCCGCGCTGGCATAGGTGTACCTGGCAAGCCAGTCGAATGCAACCTCCGTAGGAGCATCTACTTCGACCTTCCCGCCGTTGGCGAGGAGCAGCTGCCGAATGATGTAGCTGACATGCTTCTGACGATCGGGTATGTCGATGGCGAGGAACCACACGTACATGATATAGTACGACATGATTCGAACATGCTGAGAGAGCGCCCATGAGATGGCGAGCGAACCGTCCCTGCGATTGTGGTGCTCGAGGTACTTGAGTGCAACGGCGAACACCATCTTGTAGTCGTTTTCGGTGAAGTTCACGAACAAGCTGGGTCGCGAGCCGACGATCGCAAGGAAGTCAATGATGTGGACTGCCATGGCAGGGTTCGACATGATCTGGGATAGCTTCTCCATGATGCGGGAAAGGTACTTCGCCATGGACGACTGCAGCTCGAAGGCCGAGAGAGAAAGGGCGTTCAAGCAGCACTTCTGCGTGGACGGCTGGCCACTGAGCCCGAGGAGGAATACTTCAACAAGCTGATGGAGAGGCTGCGGCGAGTCGAAACACCGCTGGTAGCTGATGAGCACCGTGAGCGTGTGGAACGCGAGCCCCTGCGCATCGCGAGAGATGATACCGTCGGGCCAGCGCTCGATCTGCTTCGCGAGCGACCCCTCTGAAATGCCTGAACAAAGAGCTGCGAGAAGTTTTCCGATGAGCTTCTTGGACCGCGGGCCGCAGAAAAGGTGCTTGTTCGCGAGCTGCGTCGGGAGATGGCAGAGCACATAGGACAGAATTTCCCACTCCCTCTCGGTCTCGATGACCTCCACGAGCTTTGCGAGATAAAGCGATGACTGAAGGATCGAATCAACATGATCCGGACGAGAAGGGTCGTACGACATGAAACCTTCACTCGAGACGTCCGAAGCGGCCACAGTGAACGAGAGCGTCTCTGGAATTGACCACATCGGGTCGCGTGCCCTCAGCTTGAGCATCGGCGTCGGGATGGGACGCGTAGGCACCCGTGAACGGCTCCTACTCGCCTCCATGCGTGGCTGGCCGCGACCCCTGGAAAGTCGGCGTCCATCGCGCTCCTGTGGCACGCGGGCACGGGCGCGCCTAAGATCATCGTCACGGAGTAGGTCTTCCACTGTCCCAGGCCCAGTCTCCGCACGACTGATCAGTGCAGCAAGGGAGGCGATGTTCCCATCCTTGTCATACTCGGCCTTTGCGAAGTACACTCTGTGATCACGGTCCGCACGCAAACGCACGAGGAATTGGAGCGCCGTTAGTCGCGCGCGGATGCACCCTGCGGCCGTGACGAGCTCCACGAGCTGCCGGAATACGCGCCTTGCGTGCCATAGTATATGAGCGGAGTGGGCGAGAGGGGTGAAGACGAGCTGGCTGAAGACAGAGATCAGGGCAATGACGGCGCCCACGGACCTGGGCGTCGAAGGGGCAACGTCGACAGCAGTAAGGGCGGGGGACGGCATTTCGACTGGGGTGGGCATGTCGTTGGTAGCTCGACGAGTCTTAGAATGGGAACGCGTGCCCGACGTGAACTGTGATAGGAGATTGGAGAAGGATGGCAATGCGCCGGCTTCTTTTTCCCGCTGCGGAGAAGGGTAGTCGGAGGACATCCGAGACAAGATGGGTGAGGTGGTCGCGATATTCGTCGGCCCAGGTATTGCAGGTGGAGATGCCGCAGAGGACTCCATCGTCAGTATCGACGCTGCATCATCTTCGTCGTCCAGCCTGAGCTCGTGCGCCATCGTGAGGAAGAAATCGAGAATCTCTTCGCAAACCTGTTCTTCCTCCTCGCATGCTTCGACACTGGAGTCTTCTGCATGTTTTTCGACGAGACGGAGAACGGCCTCGTCAGCAAGGACGTTCCAAACGACCAAAGCGGGGTTATCCTCGAGCTCGTCGCCCGTATGCTGCTTCCATATCTCAAAAACCAATGATGCGAGTGGTTTCCGATACGCAGGGATATCCTTGACGAATTGCCAGACGGCCTGAAGATGCCCCATGGCGTGCTGACGCGTCGATGACCGAGAAGATGCGAAGAGATCAGGCATCGTCAGGATACTCCTCCAATGCTCGAGCCATGTAAGTGCTGTAGGCGATAAGCACTGGCGGTCTGCCATGGTCACGAGTAGATGAGAGAGATCGCGATCAGGAAGGTGGTCGGCAATTGATAGAATGATGGACGGAAGTACGGGGAACAGAAGTGTAGTCTTGAGGTCCTGCGCGAGGATGGTGGACATCGTAGAGAGGAAGGATATTGAGCGATCCGGGTTGTCCAGTGAGATTTGCGCAGGGGACCCATCGGGTTGCCTTCCGCGGAAAGTCAATGCGCCATCGATTGCACAGAATTGGGACGAAATGTACATACTTGAGCGACCGAATGTACACGACCAGCTCTCGGGTGATTCTGCCTACCGCCTCGATCTCTTCGTCGTCGACGTCTACGTTGCCGCCACGCTCGTCCATTTCTTGGTGCAGGGCGATGGTCTGTATGGTGTCTTTGATGATAGCAGCAATCTCATGCAGAACGGCCTCCTTCTGCTGCTGTGACCTATCTGCGGAACTCGGGTCGGGCAGTTGAGCTATCCATGCTCTTGACGCGCGCGAAAGCACATTCGCGAAGCGGATGAGCTCCCAAGCCTCGGAGTCGTCCTTTCCCCAGGCACGCTCCATTATCGTTCGCTCTACCGCGAGATGCGTTGGGGCGCCTGCAGGAGAGTAGTCCATCGACGTGGTGAGGGTAATCAAGGCGCGCGCCAGGCGACTCTGGAGCGCTTCCCTGATGCACATCCGGATAGCGCGGAGCGCACCCAACGACACTTGGGCGGAAGCATGAAAGTCTAGCTCAGGAGACGGGAATAGATGACGCTTCAATAGCTGTCTACTTGACGAGGCGTAGGGTCCCGTAACCAGCTGGTTCAAGAGAGTCCAGACTTGTTGCTCGAGGGTGTGTTGATGAGGAGCACCGGCCTCCAGAGAAACGCGAGGTAATGGTGACATGTAGAAAGCAAGTGAACGGAGAAGAAGGGGTAGGATTCTGGATAGATAGATAGGCCCAAGGGCAACAAGTCGCTCCGAAAGATAGGTCATGTAGGCGTCCACGATGATGTCAGCAGGCTGCTTCAGGAGCGAAAGTTTAGGGAGGGAGGTAGAGGAATGATGCCGCCGGTGCGAGAGAGGCAGCTTCGGCGGTGTGATCGTTTTGGAAGACTGGGGTTCAAGAAGAGGGGAAGCAGAGGGCGTACCGAGCGTGAAGTCAGGAGGGATAGATAGAGCCTTGTCCAAAAGCCTCTCCCAGAGCTCCACGATTGTCCGAGTGTCGTCCTCGGTGATCCGTGATACCACCTCTGGCTTGCTGACGAGGCGGATAAGGAGCGCGGTAAGGGTCTCGACGCTACGCTGACGGGCAAGTCTGTCCTCGTGCGTGTTGGTGTCGGATCTCGTGAGCGCGAAGCCGTCGAAGGCACGCTCTATCCAGCTCGCGAGCAGGCACAGTATCTGACTCTCCATTCCGATCGTCTGGGAGCCGGAGTTTACAAGCGCGCCCAACGCTTTTGTGCGAGAATCCCAAAGCTCTTGTGACCATGGTACATCCACAAATAAAGCGAGACAAGAAAGGCGGTCTGCGGTAGAGACGAGGGACGCACCGGGTCCATCGAGGAAGGCAGAGAGGATCTCGAATCCGGCTGCCTGCAATGGTGCGGGGGACTCGGACGAGCATAGAGTTGCAAGGATAGGCTGGAGTGTAGCAAGACGAGGGAGAGGGGCATGCGCACCGAGGGTGCCAAGTGCACTGGCGAGAGACTTTGCGTAACTGAGGGAGGGGACAGCAGGAGGAGTGAGAGCCTCGATCAATGCGTCGTATTGTAGAGGCGGGGAAACCGTGGACGGAGCGGGTGTCGGGACATTCTCTGTCCTGCCCCGGCGTACCCAGGGACTAAATGAGAAAGTGCTGGTATTCGCTCTCTGTCTCGCAGGTCTTTGTGTGGCGTCATTCTGCGGAGGCATTCAGCGCAGTCCTGGATGCAGAGTCAATGTGGCGGGCTGAAGACAATGCAGGCAATGCGGAGCTTACGGTCGTGCCGGTGAATGACTCGTGTAATAACAATTGAGCAGTAGAAGTGTGGTACTAGGAAGCAAAACGGTATCAATGTGAACGAAAGGAAAGCGGAGGACAATCGGGGAGTCGCATGTATGTCGAGGTCGAGGAGGAGGAGCTTGAGGGGACCGTTCTGCGGGCGCTAGCGCTTGTCGTCGATCGCCTTACGTACCTTCCGGCGCCTCCCGACCCCGCTGTCGGTCCAAACGTTACGCTTCTAGTAAGTAGTACTAGATCCCCACTGTCTGTCTAGCAGTTCTCCTTCTTATCATGGAACTCTAGTCACAGACTACAGAACTTAAGTGATAGCAAATTCGGATAGGTGAAAGTCCAGTAGCAGCGCATCCTTATGCCGTTGACGACTTGCCGCCGCCGTGTCGGTTTAAATATATCAGGAGTCCGAGAGCCATCGCATCATCCATGGTTTCGTTAGAATAGTGCTTATCATCTCTGCAAATTCCGCAGAATCGTGTAGCGAGCAACATCTCTTTCTCTCCAACGATACTCCATACTCATGTAGTCAGTCGCAGACACTATTCTCCTCGAGCTTTCAGAAACGCTCCACGAAGTCGTCGAAGTAACCGATTCGTGACGCAGTAGAACATGGATTCAAACGTCTTCAAGAGAAGATATCACTGCAGAGAAGTCTTCAAGGGTTGCGAATCAGCCGGCCGGTGCATCGCAGGACCGTATCTGCCCTTTACAGCTTACCTTGAACTGCTTTCTTGGCCATGGCCATTCCCTTTACTTGCCCCTTCTCCCGCTCTCCTTCCCGTGCTACGGCGAGCTTGTGCCTCTTCTCCGACGTTACCTGCTCGAAAATCCATAGGAATTAGGCTGTCGTAATAGCAAAGACTGATGCGCACCAAGAGCGCCTGTTGTTCCTGTTGTAGCTCGAGCCACAATTTGCGAATGTGGTCTTCAACCTGAGCATACTCGAACACGAACTTGTCGTATGCGCCATTTCTGTACAAGGTTTGCGTGTTGTTTGACGGATGTGCTTTATGTCTACCCACATTTCGGTAACAGCAGCAGTGTACTCCTCGATTCTCGCCAAGAGCTGCCATCCATTAAGAAGCACGTCAGAAAACGATATGCGTGCAACAGGTAAGTACTCACGCATTTATCAAGCTCTTCTTTGGCGTGACGGACAAACTTGGATTCTTTCTCTCTTCGCTTTTTCTCCCATGAGGCTGCGCGACCGCGACCCTCAGTCTCACGATCCCAAATTTCCTGATATATGCGCTTACATTGCATCTGTGCTGCCACCGCTGCCATAAATCTACACGTGCAGGACATTGATTAGAGAATGACAGCAGTTTGAACACCGAGTCTTGCCCTGTATCATCGGCGTTGTGCTTCGCGTTGAGAAATCGGTTGAGTTTCGGCTGATCGTGTTAGACGAGCGTATAGAAAGCATACCGGTTCACTGCGCTGTGCAGGCATATTAACTGTTCGTTCGAAATATGAACAAAAGACGAAGAGGAGAGTTGAAGGCGCAAGAGAGCCCTTGAGTGGGATGGAGGCCGCTTCCACTCAATCCGGCCCGAAGGTCTCGGTACAAGGAGCGCTCTGCGATCGTTCGCGGGAGAGATCTGAGATAAGGAGTGCCCGCCAAGACAGGATGTCTGTCTGATCCGAGAAAATCGGTTATGGAGCGCAACAAGCGACCTGCGACTTGCCCAATTCTTCAACACAGCGTCTGCGACCAAACCGCTTGTGGCCTCCTTCCATCTTAAACCTCGCATTGATGTCAGACGTCCGAGGGTGAACATGAAGTTCTGCAGCCGTAGCGGCCGTGGTAAGGCGATTACTCTTCACGGAGACTTGTGTCTTCACGTGGAGGAAGAAGCGGGGATGTTGCCGAGGACGCCGTGAACGCAGCCAGAGCGGGCACCCGCTTTTGTATTCTCCTTCCCGCTTGCCCGGCGACTTTAACCTCCCAGGCGGGCATGAGCAGGTGTGTTGAGTCCCCCAATGCTCCCCCATCCATCCTGGATAATCTCAACGTCGTCCCGACATATTCCGGTTTGGCAATACCTGTCTAGCATTCCACCAGAGCCAACCCTGTCGCTGCCTTCGTCAGATATCGCAGCAAGCATGGCGGGCGTTCCTACACAGATACATACTCACTTGCAGGACGCAATCGACTCGTCTAACTCGCAACATATGAGGATATACCTCGCCATCCAGGCGCTCGTTCAAAACCAGGTCGACCTGATCTTGAAGGAGACGTACCAAACGCGCTTTACCAATTGGAAGCACGAGGATCATCGCAGTACTTGCACTACAGTGAGGTCCAAGCTCAACTTAAAGAAGAACCTCCTCAAGGAGTATCCTGGTCTCCTGTCCGGCCCACAGGCTGTATCCCTTCGCGACGACGACTGGACGCCCAGCTACATCATCTCCGCCTGCATCTTCTCCGTACAGCTTCAGGTAAAAGTCCACAACTCGAACCTGCGGGTATGCAACATTATTTGGCGGAACGAGACGTCCGGGGCCACCGCACTGACCTTTTACAACAACCATCTTGATCCCATGTCCTCGTTCCGGCATGTCATCACCAAGGGCCTATCGACCTACAGGACTTCCAAGTGGACTCTGGGCAGGCGAGGGCTGGGCTTCATCAGGGCAGCTCATCATCTCATGGGAGTCCTCAAAGAAGGCCTGCCAATTTCGGAGGCACGAAAGTCTCATGGGATGGACCTCCGGGTGGGTCACACAGTGGGCGAGTTCTATTGGCAGGGAGGCCTGAACACGGGGTGCGCAGAGAGTCTTGTCCTCAAGGAGGAGGATCTCACACCCTTGAGCCTCAAGAACGTGGAAGGCCGCCCAGGTATGTCTGTCGTCTCAGAGCAGTCAGAGGGCTCATGGTGATCGTTCTAGATTTCCAATTCGCCTACGACACAAAGGTCGATAGGACTCTCGGCGCATCTAAGCATACTAGAGTACAGGCCATTTACTCGACCCGCCACCGGTACAAGCTCTCTGAAAAGCGCAAACAGGCTGACACCCGAGCGACGGAGCCGACTGATGAACGCTCCTTCGTAGAGGCCGACGAAGTCGTGGTCACTGTCCGCGGTCTCAGTGGTGCTCTAACTCCTGAGTATCTCTTCTCTGGGATCTACAGTATATTTCCTCCTGAGAAGCAATGGCCAATATGTCTGTCCCCTTCCGCACAACCCATCATCTCGTTCTTCACCCCTTCCGTCGTCAACGCAGGTCTTGGGGTCGCTAGTGTTCCTCAGTCTACGCAGGGACGATTCTACTATCGGGATCATCTAGTCGCCAATGTCCCTATTGGTTTCAGCAAGATTGGCATCAACTATTTCGGTATCCTCGACGCATCTTCTAGCGGCCTTGAAGGACTAGTCCCTGGTAACTTCTCGACGGAATTCCAGCAGCATTTGTTCGAGGCGACTGATACGGCAATTCGCACCCACCCCGATCTTTCAGTGGGGCTCGCAGAGGAGTTCCTCGTTGACGCGTCGTCACTGCCCAACGACTGCGGAATGACACTCCGCACGGAAGGTAGAGACGCTTATCGGACGGCATTCGAGACAGCATGGCAGCGCCTCAACCCACAGCTCGCCAACCACCCAGGCGGTGTCTACCCATATGTAGCAAGTCTCGACACCGCCGAGGAGGACAAGGCCCTCATCGTAGAACTGAAGATGTATTCTATTCCCGTCCACCCCCGCATCCGACTGCTACTGATGAAATCTGGCGCGTACCCTCCGATCCGCGTATATGCTGAGTCTCTACTGCTTTCCGCTTATAGCGCCCCGCATCTTCAACAAGGGACGGACGTCCTGAGGGCTGCACTCCGGAAGCTGTTTCCTGAGTCGGATCTCGCAGCGGACCCGCTGTCTGTGCGCCAGTACACACACTCGTACCCTCGTGTGGTGTGGGACGAGGAAACGCGGATCTTCGTCATGGCTTCGTCGTTGGCCTCCCGATGTCCTGCACACCTGGGCGACGCATCTGACCATGAAGGTGACGTGGACCGCGACGAGCGGCCTGACTGTCTATGTTGGCTCCTCCTGGCCCTTTCAGCCGCGGTCGCGAGTTGGCAGTCCAAAAAGCAGGGGGCGGATCCGATGACGGTGTCTCCCTCGGACGAGCAGCTGGCCCATATCCTGCTGGACTGTTTCAAGACCGCCATGCCTGTGCTTCGCACCGTGCGGTCGACTCCGCGGGATGATGATGCATGGGAGAAGACCGCGCGTGATGAGGGCGGCGACGATGACGACGACGCGCTAAGCTACCTGAACGAATCCGAAGGCCAGGCTGCGCAGGTGGAACCTCCGACCCAGTCCGGCGACCCTGAGACTCCTACTGCCCCGCCGTCGCGGTCAACGTCGGCCGCTTATCCATCTCCAGTTTCCTTGGTGCTGCCCCGTACCTGGGCCCTGAGCGGTGCTCGGTACGTCCATCCATATAGTTCAGATACAAATTCTATTCCTGATCGCGCTGTCTGTAGGTCACTCAGCACAGCGCAATCTCGCCCCGGGAGCGTGATGGCGGGAGCAAACCGATCTCAGTCTGCGAAGAAAGCTTCCGAAAGAAACCCCAAGGATTCACCCGCAACTATCTATGCAGAGGCTCGCAAAACATTCAAGAAGATGACGAGCGTTGGGCGGCTTGGCGATGCTGCGATAATGAACGTAAAAGCGGCCTACGAGAAGGAATCGGCAGCGCTGCGAGAGGAGCTCGCTCAGGAGCGGGCACGAAGCGCTGCGCTCGGCGCCGACCTAGCGACGGTCAAAAAGGAGAGCAAGGCTGCGCTAGCGAGTAGGGATGAGACGATAAGTCAACGTGACGAGAGCGTACGAGCGCTCACGGCACGTCTCAAGGAGAAGACGGAGTTTGCAGAGACACAGACCTTGCTTGCTCAAGATCAAACCAGACGCATCCGGGAACTGGAAGACATGAACACAGAATGGACTTCGGATATGAAAGTCCTCAAGGCCATATCCGCGAAGTGGCTGCAAAGCCCTAGTCCTCGTTTGACTAATGACGCGCATATAGCAGAGGAAGAGAACGGGCCAAGGAAAAAGCCCAGACTCACTTTGTGACATTTACACTCGGGATCTATCGGCTCTGTAGTTGATATGTTCTTCCAGTCCCAGCTCTCGATGTTGTGATTCGCGATCGGTTGTTATTATTCCCTCGGCTCTCTTCACACGTACGTTTCGCTTTCGAGTCTGCAGTGATTGATGATGGTACGCCAACAGCGAGGAGTCGACTCGATCACATTGCGACTTATCACACGCCTAGCAGCAGAAATGTACGTGAGGACGAGTCAAGTTTTGTCTGTATTTTCCGCGTCTTTTTCAATTCTACATTTTCTGTACCGCTCAAGAGGTGGAAATCCAGAGTGCCGAGTCCGTCCACATGCCATCATCGTTGACCCAACGTCAGCCCCTCGACAACTCGCTGCAAATGCATTCGGTCAGTCATAGTAACCAAACACGCCGAAGATAGGCTCGCGAACCTGAAAGCCGACTCGATGCACGCCTTGACCTCCCGGTAGCTGACGACGAGACAGCTTTGCTCGTCGCGCGAGACGAGCATGATGCGCTCGTCCGTACCTGCGTCCAGCTTGTTGAGACACGTGAGGACGTGCGTAAGGTTCACGACCGGCCGACCGAGTTCGTCGACCTGGTGGAAGACATAGTCTCGGAAGAGCTTGACGATGTACCGGTCGCCTGTCTCAGACCATCGGGTCTCATGGTTGTGCCTGGGTGTTAGTTTCCAGTGAATAGATGCAAGACGAGAAGAGTTAGGGGCACACACTCAGGACGCTCATTGATGAATCCGAACTTGCAGAGCAGGCGGACGAGACGGCCGTTCTCGAGCTCGCTCATGAGCTCGTTCTCGAGGCGGTCGACGCCGCTGAGACGAATAAGGGACATCAGCGGGTGCTCACAACAGTCAACAAGCTTCTAGCACTCACTTCTGAGCTTCGTCGAGCTCGGTGAGTAGACGACTGCCAATCATATCGAATAGCTGTCCGATGTTCTGAATACTGTCGTCGTCAGGCTACACGCCCACAGACCACGCAGCGACCAAAGGCATTGGGAGACCACAAGGCGCACCTTGTGCGGACCACCTTTCGAGATGAGGAACAGCGCAACGCTCTTGAGGTCCGCGGAGTAGTACCGGCCGAGGTGGTCGATCGCCTTCTGGAGGTTGTTCATCGCGGCTAGGTTGCTGCAACACAGCATGAAGACGAGCGCGCCGAACATCGTCAAGTCGTCCTGCTGCATGAACGAGATGTCCGAGTGAAGGTCGTGCAAGAGCACGTCGACGATCCCGCACGACCCGATCCGGACCCTATCGGATGGAACGTCAAACACCGGGTCCGTTCAGGAGATAGGTGATTGAGAGCATGCCTGTTCTTCCCGGTGATGAGGATCTTAGTGGGGTCGATGAGACGCACCGCGAGACCAGCGTCGTGGACGGCCTTTATCGCGTTCGCAATCTGGATGACGTATGACCAGATGGTGCGCTCCGAGATTCGGTTGGACTGTGCTTGCAGCCGGCCGTTCTGGAACTGCGGCGCCTTGGGCTTGATGTGTGCCTCGTACAGCGTCTGCGCGTTCGGATGATCGTCGTAAACGACCACGAGCGCTGTATGCTCGTGAGGAAACGATGTAGGGATTGCCCGACGGGAGAAGCTCACAGTTGTCGTTGAATGCGCGGGTTGTGAAGGCTTCGTGGACGGAGACAATGTTAGGGTGCCTGAGGCGCGACCACGTCTCGATGGCGCCGAACGCAGACTGATTCATGAGACGGAAGTCTTTAGGAGAACGGACCCGTCAACAGACAATGTGATGGCTCATGCCAAGCAACTCACTCTCGACACGGCGCAGGATGTACGTAGACCCATCAGTAGAACTTGTTGCACGATATACCATTGAGTACCAGTTGCCAAACTTGCGACGGTCGGCGCCGATGGGTTCTAAAGGAACCAAGGTATGGTAACCTTGCATTTCCTCTGGTAGCCCGAGACCAGGAGGGGCCGTAGTGTGGATTGTTTCTGATCGCTTCTGCAGCTCTTCTCGGATGTCGTCCGAGACGAAGTATTTGTGTGCGAGAGCCTCAGGGCGGGGAAGGGTGTAGAGGTGGTAGTTGAGCTATGTGCAAGGTCAGTGGAGAGAAAGGTTGGAAAATTAGGTCCAATGTATACCGGTTGGCGGGTGTAGGTCAACGAGGCAGAGTAGTATGCATCGATAGCCGCTCCGTCGTAGCCTAGCATGTGTTCAGGTGGCATCTCATAAGGATTTGCGGAGGACTGTGGCACCGAAAAGCCTCAGAATGCGGACCATAACATCAAACACGCCAATGATTTACCATATGCGGATCCTCAGATGGGTGGCCGTTATGATCTGCATATGCGTAAGGGTTGTAAGGATCGTACTGTTCAGGGTCGGTCTGTGCTTCGTGCTCCGGTTCTTGCTCTGAGGCAATGGACGAAGGAGGTTCGGAAGAGGAATCGCTGAGAAACGATTCAGTATGGTACAAGCGCGTTGAGCGCGCGGGGGACCGCTCGAGAGGACGGAGAGGATGAGTCTGGTCCCAATACTCGGAAAACGTACGATGATACAGATGTTTTCTGCTGGATGGAAGCCGGCACTGCCTCTGAAAGAGAGGGACTTCCTGGGTGGCCTTTGGGGATGAATACAGGTGCGTTTACTGCTTGAGCAGGAAGAGCGGCGGCCGGAGTAGGAGAATCAGGCCTGGGCAACACTAAATGTCATGATGTATTACGAGGAGGAACATGACGTACGCGGAGAGTGGCTCGTCGCGCTAGAGGGAACATGAGAGCCGCCGATGATGTCCGGAATGGAGGATACGCACCGGAGGATGATAGTAGATACAGCCCTTGTCTTGAAATTTACACGATCTATACGATGTGAGGACGCGTCCAACGCGCCCAAAGGAGAGGAACGTACCCATAAATGAGAATATTCCTACACTGTCTTTGAGTGGAATCTGGAGGGGAAGATGAGATGGCCGGAGATGGCAGATAGGCGGGAGGACGGACCCTTCTTGGAAGGCTTCGGACTGTCTGGCTCGTCGGAAGTAGGGGCCGTGATCTTGACGGCGGAAGAAGAGGGGCGAGAAAAGAAGGACATGTCGCCGTGGGCCATCTTGGACGACGCGGAGGACGGCGACGGTGTCGACGAAGGGCTTTCCAAGCCGTCGTCGGTGCATGCGCAGAGATCAACACAGTCAGCTACTTCATCCCAGGCGCCTGTCCCAAACCCCGCCAAAACATACGCCCACACTCGCAGGCGCCCACGCTTATCCCGTGCCGCCGGCCCCGTGTACGGCGCTCACCGCAACCTCGCCTTGCTCTCCGACGGCCATCTCCCTCTCCATGGCTAGCCTTGCCCGCGATGCCGCAGCTTTCCAGACCGCTCTCAAACGACAGGACTACGCCTCATGGCGGTCCCAGCCTCCACCTCTGCAGCCTGGCAGCTCGTCGTCTGCAGCCGACGCCGATGGTGACTCGAAAAAGAAGAAGCGGCCAAAATCAAGCACGTCTCCTCTGCTCGACTCGTCTGCCCTTGGTGTGAGCCATGGCTGACCTGTCGTCCAGATGTTGTCTACTCCCAGCCCGCAGACACCGGCACAGGCACAAATGTCAACACCCAACTCGTATACCTCGTCAACCATCTCAAGGCCACAGGCAACCCCATGCGCCTCCAGGACCTCGCTATCTTCACCAACACCCCAGTCGACACAGACAAGGTGCTCTTGGAGAAATTCAAGGCTCATGACCGAGTCATCCATGATCCCAAGACTGATCTGTATTCCTACCGGGTGCGTATCTGCCACTATTCTTGTTCCACCGCATAGAATGCTCAAGACGCGTCTTTGAGTAGCATGACTTCAACGTGCGCAACAAGGCCGCCTTGTTGACCGAGATCCAACGTCAGACCCGCAAGGGTGGCGGCTTGTCTGTGCGCACTCTCAAGGAGAGCTGGAAGGAGGCGCCACAGGCGATCGAGGAGCTCGAGAAGGAGGGTGAGGTCTATGTCACGCGGACGTTGAAGGACGGCCAGATGCGTATGGTCTTTTGGAACGAGGTCAAGCCAAATGAGGAGCAGGGCGGTATGGCCGTCGAGAAAGGTACGTCTTTCACCATGCGCCTGTGTAGGCCGCGCGAGTTTATGTCGCAACAGAGTTCCATGACCTGTGGCATGGACTCGAGGTGCCAAACGACGTCGACCTCCTCAAGGCCCTCGCATCCGAGGGTCTCCAAGCCACCGCTTCTGCCGCCCCCGTACCGAGGGCTGGTGGGCAGAAAAAGAAGGGCAAGAAGGCTGCCCCTCGACAGCGGCCGGCTCGGATTACGAATACCCATCTGAAAGGCATCGTCGACCTGTCGCGCGACTATGTTGCCCCTGGTGCGACGCCGAAGTAGGGTAGTGTTTTATCTCGGACATTACATGCGGGCATGCCTTGTACATCATGTATACTTGACTCATGGTTTGTGCAATGAAGACCAGCCCTTCGTACGGAAGTGCCGTAGGTGTCGCGTACATTGGTCTTACTGCCAGTGAGAGGAATGTTAGATTAAGGCACCAGACCCTCTCCTTGGAACCAAATGAATATGTGGATGTGGTATGGGGAGAACGTTTACGATTTCACGCAACTGGCTACGTAGCAGGCTGCGTAACCACGTATTAACGCAGTCGATTGATGGCGAAGCTCGCCAAGCTCTGTGTGTATGCAGCCACGCAGTCGTGTAACTGCGCGTCTATTGTAAGTTGTACATGGAGCGCCCTCTGGCAGGAGTTCGGCGAAGGGCATGGCTCCAGTCTATACATCCTGCAAACCCCTTGAGTAGACTCATATTGAGCGCACTGAGAACTGGATAAATGGTAGAGAATATTTGGACTATAGTCGATCTACATCGCGCAAGGAAAGACCTTTGTTGCAGGGGCCACTGAGAACCAAGAATAGGATCCTTAGCATCGCTTACCCGACTCTGCGATTACACGACTGCACGCTTGTGTTGTAAATGCGAAAGCAAACGCGCGACTGCGTGCATGCGTGGCTACGTAGCCAGTTGCGTGGAATTGTAAACTCTCTGGGTGTGGGAGCCATTGGGTACATTTTCAAGTAACAGCAGAGTCCAGACGACGAATTCTGGCAGCTTTGACCTTCCTTTCTGTTACTATGAAGCAGCCCTCGCCCGATGGTTCCCAAATCCGATATGTGCATCGTCGTAACCTATTTGGATGATGCCAGGTGCTGCCGGAGGCAAAGAATCGCAGGGGACAAGCAAGCAAGGCGTTATCTAAGCGGTGCTGTCGGGATATTACTGTATATGGAATTCCATTCGTTGTGGCGATGTGTGCTGTGGGCGGCTGTAGTTAGGTTTGCTTGACCGACAGACACGATGAGTGCCAGCGACAAGAGGCCCGGACAGCGTGCGACGGCGCGTACACCTCGCGCGAATACCGACTCGAGTAACAAGCAAGTCATATACACCCTCTTCGCATCCGCAGCCGCGGGTACTGCTGCATGGTACTACTCATTCATCCACACACCGCCTTCGTTCACCGTTCTGCCGTCTTCATACGCGCTTTGCGCAGATGCTGGGAAAATATATACGGCTGATCCGGTGAAACCCAATGTCGACTGCATTGTTGTCGACAAGCAGACCATTTTGACCACGGGCGCCTTGCGTAGGTTGCCGTTCCGCGAATGTTCGTCTTATCCAACCTAGTACTCACAAGACATACTAGTGGAGGTCCAATCCTGGTGGGACGGCTATCAGAATGAGCTCATTGCGAAATGGTACGGCAATGAGCCATCTGCGAAGAAGCCTTTGCCCGTCATCAATCTTCGACCTGGTTTAATCGTTACCCCAGGGCTCGCAGGCATGTTTAGCTCACCTTGTCACCGACATCGCGTTGGACACTGACATTCATCCCTAGATGCGCATGCCCACATATTGCAGTATGGCTTCAAAATGCAACTTCGCCTCGATCAGGCACGGTCTCTCTCCGAGCTTTTGGACACGCTGGAAGATTATGTCCGCAAGCACCCGTCCGGTCCTGATACTTGGATCGAAGCCATGGGATGGGATCATACGAAATGGTCCGACACGGATGGCTCATTTCCCACCGCAGTATGATCGATCTTCGCGTGCTCTTGGTGTTCTCTTCTGACAATTGCTACCCAGGCCGACCTCGCATCTCGCCCAACCTTGGCCGCTCTCCCAATAGCGTTGCATCGAGTCGACGTGCATGCCTTATGGATTTCTCCGCGCGCTCTCGAGCTCACCAAGGCGCACAATGGTGGTGGTCTCCCGGTGTCTGTTCCCGGGGGCGAAATTCTCCGCGACTCTGCTGGCGAGCCCACAGGCATCTTCGTCGATGCCGCACAGAGCCTCGTGCCGGTGCCCAAGTGGTCAAGACAGCAGGTACGCGAGTATGCTGACCGCGCGATCAAGGATGCACTCGCTGTCGGCTTGACAAGCATTCATGACGCTGCGACGAGTGTTGAAGAGTTCGAACTCTTCAAACAGTAAGTCCCTCGGCCTCATTGGCTTTGAGTATACTGATATCCCGTTAGATTGGATACAGAACGCAAACTTCCCGTACGCGGTGCTTGTGTCTGTGACGTGTCCGTTCTACTGATAGAGTATGGCAGATCAGAGTGTATGCCATGGCCGATTCTGACCGGCTCACTCTAAAAGAAGCGAAACAACTCGAGATATACGATACAAGCCCTACAGCCCATGTCCGTATGCGCAGCGTGAAGCTATTCACTGACGGCGCTCTGGGCTCGTGGGGAGCGGCACTACTCTCTCCCTACTCGGACAAGCCGGACGCGCATGGCATTATGCGTCATCCCGAAGAGGAGCTTTTGAAGACCGCCCGTGAATGGTGGGAAAGGGGTTGGGGTGTCGTGAGTGTTGTCTTTGTCAAACCATCATTTGGCTGAGAGCTGATGTGGATGCTACTAGAACATCCACGCTATCGGAGATCGTGCCAACAAGGTCGTCCTAGATATCTTCGAGGAGATTGGCAACGACCCGGACGACAGCGATGCTATCGCGAAGAGGAGACCCCGTATCGAACACTCCCAAATCATGCGTCCGGAAGACCTGCAGCGATCTGGGAAATTGGGAGGTGCGTTCTGTTGAAGGGACAAGGAGTGCAGCTTATCAACCTCCCGCCGAATAGTCCTGACCAGCGTGCAACCGACCCATGCGTGAGTCTTGTTGGAGTTCTGCTTCTGTGTTTGGACATGAGCTTACAGTAGCACAGAACAAGCGATATGAACTACGCAGAAGCGCGACTTGTGAGTCATGCTATTGCCGGAAAGCACGTGGGTTTATTCATTGCCAACATAGGGACCCGAGCGTATCAAGGGTGCCTACGCGTACCAGACTCTGCTGCAGGCTTCGCGGAACCATGTCCTGCCTCTCGGCTCCGACTTCCCCGTCGAAAGCATCAATCCATTGTACGGATTTTATGCCGCTGTAGCAAGATTAGACAACGAGGGCAATAGCCCTCACGGCTCTGGAGGATGGTCGGTTATCTTCCTCTCCTGCGCGCAATTCCCCGTGCTCACCCCTACACAGGTATCCTGCAGAACGCTTGACGCGAGCCCAAGCCCTCAAGGGGATGACCCTCGACGCTGCCTATGCCGCGTTTGCGGAAGAAGTTCTCGGCTCGTTGTCTGCCAGCAAACGTGCAGACTACGTCATCTTCGACAGGGACATCATGGACGAGAGCCGGCCAGTGGGCGACATTCTTGAGGCGAAGGTGGAGGCAACCATCATCGATGGTAAGGTCGTTTATGGAGGAATTTCAGGCAATAGCATCCTATAGTGTGTTCGATAATCAATAGGTACGATTGCTACACGGGACTTTCTTGCTCTTGTTGCTCTCGTTCCATCGCGCCAGACGTACACACCTCCTAACGAAGGTGATAGCACTGATCGACGCCATAAAGTTCATCAGAAGAATATTTCGCCTTAAAAAACGGCGACGTGCTCAGAAAACTCGTTTCAAAGATGAGTAGCTCTGGAAGTACCAAAGCGCACAATGCCAACTAGTGAATCTGCGAAATGTTCATGAGCAACCTGGTAATGCTTGAGCCCAGCTATGTGACCCATCGCACAAGCTAAGCACAGTATACAGTGAATGCGATTTCTCAGTGCCGTGCGATGAAACGAGGGAACATTGCATGGTGCCAATGGCTAGCCAGAATGACATTCTGATGACGATGTCGTCGATTACGCAAGACGAAGGATACGATGTCTATACAGCGGATGAGATAAAGGGTAGCCCGTGAATTAGTTTCGTGTGCCCCGCGGACGGATAGAATTGCGGAAGAGAGCACATGAAATAATTACTGCGATTGCGCGTGGCGGTGATGAAGGGACATCAAGTGAATGAACACGGTCGGGCAGAAAGGACGAGATTGACGATTCAGAATATGACCCAGGGATACAAGGTGCGCGCCCCGACAGCGACAAACAGATCAACGATACGATATGGGCAACTGATTCAGAGAAACGTGAGAGGAGAGTGGGAGTGAAGCTGGAGCGGTGAAGATCAACACAGAAATAGTACGGTCCTATGGACGGCAGAGCGTGGTACAATGGTGGTGCGGGAGAGGAACTGCTGGGGCGGCTTCATTCTACTACATATGCGATGCGACATGCGTGTGGATCATAATGGATGCGTAAGATGCGACGTTGTCCTCCTTCAGAGGGCGAGTGATTGCTGGGTGCGGCGACAGTAGCGTTGAGTGAGTAGACATAAACGTAGAGATATATGGAAAGTAAGAGACTGTAAGTTTCACGAGACAAAGACAAGAGCTGTAAAGAAACGATTATCAGGCAAGGACCCTGACTGAGACTAGCTTCACGCCGTCGCGCGCTTGACCATCTGAGACCCACAAGGATTAGATCGATATAAGATCAGATAGGGATCGACGTACCTCGCGAGCCCATCGAAGCGTCTTCTTCGTTTCGGGTGCCATGCGGCCCTTCATGCGAAGCTCGTTTGCGAGCCACTCAGCAAGAAGGAACTGCTTGATCTGGCCGTTCGGGAAGGTGTCCGCGAGATCGCCAACCAAGCCAATCGTGAGCTTGATCGTGCTCTCAGTCCTCTCGGAGTCCCCGAGACACCGTTGTACGAGCTCCAAGATAGAAGGGACATGAGGCAAGAGAAGCTCCGCCTTGGGAGTGTTCTTGAAACCAGCGACGATACCCGTGTACGCCTCAAGAATGCCCTCGCGCAGTAGGCCGACATATTCAACGAGATCGATGTCAAGCTGTGAGCCGATGAGTTACGTCACGCCCGACAGCAAGAAGACGTAGCAGTACTTACAGGGTTCGGCTGGACGGCACCGGCTTGGCGAAGTACCTCCATGGTAGTCTGCAGATACGGCTCGAAGGCAGGACCGATCGCTATTGCGAGATCGCCGAAGCACGACAGGATGGAGATCTTCACATTGCGGTTCAGGACATCGCTCTGGAGGTTCTCGAAAAGCACGCTCATGAAAGCGCTGCAATACTGAGCGGTCTGGTCGCCAAGAGCCCTCGATATGTCACCAATGATACCAACGGCAACAGTGCAGAGCTGGGTGTCCTCATGCGCCTTGAGGGCTGGGTAAAGATGAGGGAGGAAGGCGGGGATGTAGGGAGCAAAACCCTGCTCGAGAGCAGCAGAGAGAGCCCCGACGACAAGGAAAGCGTCCTCGACGAGGGTAGAAGTCTTTCCCGCTGCGTTGATTAGTTGGAGGATGAGCGTCATGATACGGTCCGCAAGAGGTTGAACGCCGTCGTTGAGCTTCCGGATTACAGCCTATGCACACCGTCAGTCTGAGCCTGACTATCATGGAGGGAATCAGGACATACGGTAATGACGCCACAGAAGTTGGTCATCAAATCGCTCCAATTGTTGCGGTCATCGACGCCCACGATTTGGTTCTGCATCGTAGTGAGACAAATAGTTCTAAGGCGACTTTAAGACTGCGCACCTGCATAGCAAGCAGTTGTTCCATTCTCATGAGAATAGTCACCGCAGTATTCTGAACCACAGGGATAGTATCGGAGGTGGCGTGGGTTACGAAGGACGTGATAGCCTCATACGCTGCAGTCCTCTGTATACCTTCATTGGTGGCACTGAATTGGCGCGATGCGATGGTAAGGTGATGAACGCAGGGATTGAACAGCTAACTCACGTCTCCGTAACGCGCAGCAGTGCCTGAACGACCCCGTCGTAGTATGGCGAGAGAGGGCTAGGGTTGGTGAACGTATCAGTCTCATCCCCCTCGATGAACCCGAGTTGGTCAGCAAGGTTCATGAGCGCCCAGCAGCAGTTCGCAATAATGCGTGCATTGTCTTGAAGACCATTGACAAGGGCGGAGACGAGTGGGTGGAGGTGCACATCAGGACGGATCGAAGAGATCAACAAGTCGCAAATACGTCCAAGCGTCCAGGCGACGGTGTCCTTCACGTGAGTGTTCTGGTCTCCCATCATGTCAATGAGGATCGGCAAGGCTTGTTGAACGAGTGGATTGAGCACTGCGGGGTCGGGCCCGTCGAGAATGGAGCCAAACACCATCACAGCTGCCTCGCGCAAGTGCCAGTCAGTCGCGCGAATGTTGGCCTCGATGAACGGAATGACAGCTGGAACGATCGTATCTTGGACGGCAGTCGAGAGATAACCAAAACAGGTCGCGGCGGCTTTGGCGACGTTCCACTCATCCTCATCGTCGTCCTCATCTTGATGAGTAAGGAGATCCAGGAGCACGGGAACAATCTCGGGAAGTGCAACCTTTGCGAAGAACTTGCTCTCGTTCTCGGGGACCTCCCCGTATTCGTTCGCCTGATATGCTGGTGAGCTGAAGGGGATGTGAAAATATCATACAAGCGTACCTCCGATGCCTCCCAAGCAAGCTCGGTCTCGAGCTCACAAACTGTAGACCAAAATTCAATGGCTTGAAGGGCGATGTTCTCTTCACTGTGCTTCATGCCCATCACAGTGAGCTGTACAATGTCCATTAGTGTCGGCATCTATGTGCGAGGTATTTTTGACACTTGCCCCAAACAACGCGCGTTCCATGTAGTAGCCCATCTTGTCGTAGTACAATGACATGATCTTCACCAAGCACTCAAACGCTCCAACCTGAACAGCCGAGTTGGGGTTCTGAGTAGCCTCGCACACAACCTGCATGATGTAGTTGCGCTCTCCCTAATTTGACTTATGAGCTTGCTCGGGTCACGCAGGGAGAATGAGGTCTTACTTCACGCTCAAAATTGTCGCGGACAAACTCTAGTGAGTTAAGCAGAGCCTGAATGGCTGCGAGTTGAACATCCTGTGATGGCTCCTCTTTACGCGCGCCGTGAATGACAGCAGTGAGGATCTCATTCGAACGCAGGGACAAGATTTCCGGTTTCTACAGGATTGTGAGGTGATATCAAATACGAAGTGTGGACAGGGACGCACGCTTTGCAAGGACTCGCAGATGAAGCCGATCGCTTGGAGGGTAGCCACCCTGAGGTTCACATTTGAGGGGTCACTCACGAAGCCCAACAAGATCCCAACGACATCCATCCACTGCCCTTGCGGCAACTCCACGGACGCGATAGCGGAGACGAACTGCGCAGCCACCGTACCAACCTTGCCGTTGGGGGAGGCGAGGGCCATGAGCGCATCCTGTTTGACCTTGTTCTTCGTGTTCTCGTCAAGAGCAAGCCAGCGGTTGGCGTACTCGGCTTGCCGCGCGATTTCCTGTTTACAAAAGAGAAATAAGGATGTGGCGCCCGTGCAGCGAGCGAATTATGGAGTAACGCACTCGTGCCGATAGGGTATTTTTGAGGGCAAGGCCAGCAGCATTCCGAACGTGGACAGGTGAAGACTCGTTGACGAGCTCAGAGGAGAGCATCAGCATGTACGCCGGCTGGATGACGGGTATGGTTAGTGGTCTGGCGCGGATGTAGCGGGAATGGGACGGGGTTCACATAGTTCTCTCTAGATGCGCTCTCGAGCTTTTGGGTCGCATCTTCACGCGTGTGTGCATCTGGAGGTATAGTAGAGGATTGCTGTGAGCACACGAAATCAAGGAGGACGCGCCGTCTGGAGCGCGGCACCGGGATGGAAAGAAAATGGACGCACCGGCGGAGAGGGTATTTGCGAGTAGCTCAGTGGCATTCATGATCGTGGCCGAAAGTATTGTCAGTTTTTTCGGGTGTGGAGATGGACGTTGTACGAGCAGAAGAGAGTGGTGGTTGTCGTCGTAGATTGGGACGGGAGTGGCGGATGGGGGCAGAATCCAAGGAGGGCAGGAGCAGGGTCGAGGGAACGCTTTCCGTTTCGGCCCCGGCGTTTCTTTGCCATCCGCCTCGCGTCCGCCAGTCTCCCTTGTCTTTTGTCTCGACCACACTCATCAGCACCGCGAGCTGGCCATAGCAACTTCTGCGTATCTAACGGACTGTCAACGCTGGTCTTTGCTCAAGGCGATCCTGCTACTGTTCTGAACCACTCAGAACCACATACGTGCCCTTATGTCTGACAGAGTATGTTCCTTCACTTTCGTCCTCTGCTCACCAATGACCTCGAGTGCTGAAGGGTCGTGGTGGTAGCAGAGGAGGATTCCGAGGTGCTGCCGCCGCCTCAAGGGGCGGTAGAAATGGCCCGTACGTCCTCATCGTCGCATTGTTCTCGTTGCGTGTACAATCTAACCGCTTGTCCACATGCTAGTCCTCAGCCTACCATGGATAAACCGAAGCGTGAGGCCATCTTAGACCTCGCTAAATACGTGAACGAACGCATTCGGGTCAAGTTCACTGGCGGACGGGAAGGTCAGGCGATCCTGCGCCAGCTATCTGTGGCTTTGACTTGACGTTATTTGTCAAACTAGTGACCGGAGTGCTCAAGGGCTATGACCAGCTACTCAACCTCGTGCTTGATGAAGTACAAGAAAATTTGCAAGGCCGTGAGTGTGTCTCGAAGACGTAACATCGCGACGCGCGCTCATTAGCCACCTTAGTCCCTGAGGGCCAACCGACGACACGCAATCTAGGTCTCGTTGTCCTCAGAGGCCCAACGATCACGCTCTTGAGTCCTGTAGACGGCTATGAAGAAATCGCGAACCTAACGTGGAATTTGCGATTGACGACGGATGGAGTTCATGCGCATAATCGAACTGAGAGGGAGGTATTCATGTTGAGACTTGCATTGCGACCGATTCGAGATTAGTGTTGCCGCCAAGCCAGCTAAGCTAAGCTAAGCTGACGAGCTGGATCGCGCTGGATCACCAAGCCGGAGCAAGCTAAGCCGAGATCCGGCTAGCTGGGCGCCAACTCCCTGGCCAGGCCCCAGCCACAGCTTGACTTGCAAGCTCACATTCCAGATATGGCAAGACATTGCATGCGCCGACAGCGAACTGGGCATCATCGTTCCTAGTGTAGTAACAACATGGTATACATGCACAGAACATAACACCATGTATGCATAAGTTCAACATATCTCCCTGAGGAGGTGTGAGCTGCCAAAAAATGTCTGAAGGCCACAACGGAATCACTGAGTATGCATGTCAGAAATAGTCAACACCAGTAATCCAGTGTGAACCTGTAGGCTTATCTATTCGACTAAATAGAGCGACACATTGTTCAACAGTTCAGTAACTGTGTTGGATTACCTTGAAGACTGCATATGTGATGTGGTTCGAACACAGCTGCTAAAGCCATTAAGACAGAAAGCAGGATACACGAGAGTCTATAATCTTGCTCGCCAGCAGCATTGTAGCGCACATTCCCAGGCTGTTCTGTGCCGAGGGTGACTGCTGCCTTTGATATTATGAGGATTACCGCTGTGCTCAAGGCATGACTCGTGAGGAGTCAACACATCCATCCAGGAATTACCAGGCCATACCATGGCAGCCACGCATCTCGAAGTAATTGAAGTCGCGGCTGTCCCGGGACCTCCCGGTCCTACGAGATACCAACTTTGGTAATTATGACATCATCAATGGAGCTAGCCCGCGAGCTGGCTTGAAAACGAGCTGACGATCAGCTCGTTTCTAGGCGTTTCGGCTTAGCTTAGCTTCTTGCAACAAGCTGGGCGTCTAGTTGACAAGCTGAGCTAGCTGGATAAGCCGGCCCGGCTTGGCGGCAACACTAGATTCGAGATAGACCATCCACTAGAAATACACCAGTCACGAAGCAGGGTCATAACGTTGCGGTGTGAAGCATGAGGCTATTCGCATCACTCCTGAGCCACGAACGGCTTTCCAAGAGTTATTCATGAATCCTGGGACATACTACTACTACTACTACTCAACTACGACTCAAACTATATAGACTGGAGCCCGCGGAAACAACCGGTTTCCGGGACGCTGGTTCGATGCGGATCGATATCTCCGGCGGGTGATTATTGAACACCCTTCCTGGTGGGCTGTAACAAGCTGGACGGCCTCCAATCGTCCCCATTGAGTCGTTTCCCCTTGATATATTGAGATCAGATCAGAGTCTGAGGTATAGTATGCGTGTCGTGGTATGTACATGGTGTCAGGATGGCAGACGATATATACAGGACCTTCCTAGAACTATGTGCGGTTGCCAGAGACTGCGGGTAACTACTAGCGAGACGGACAAGCTGGAGTGATATGAACGGAAGGATGAGACAAAGAGAGGGGGCGTCGATGGATTAAAACACCGTGTACCAAGCCAGGTTGACAAAGGGACGAGCATATGCGCGAAAAAGACTGCCGAAGAGACGTGGAAGGGCCACTCAGAATAAGCACCCATAAGTACACCGAGAATGAACGACTTGGACTTAGCTAACTAGCTGCGGTAATCTGCCAGTAGGCATTATCGGGCGTAGGGCCGGTGTGCTCCGCGAAGACAAATTACTCGTCTTCGATCGAGGGGTCATACGTACGCTGCACTCTCTAGGCCCGCTTTACTGACACGGCGCATCGGCTGGAGGGTGGCTTCGTCGACAGGTGCGCGTCGTGCGTGGCGATAGCGTCCTGCCGCATCCTTGATCTCCACCTCCTGTGCAGCGTCTCCGATCTGTGCAGCGTCCAGGACCGGAGGTCCGCTGACACCTGCGAAGGAGTGAGGCAAAGAGAAGAGGGGTGGCAGACTCTCCCGAATGTGCTGCGGGCGACGCCCGCCCAATGCGACCTGGTAGTTTGTCCCACCGCCCGGGCCACTAGCGCCGTCTCCTTCGGCAGCTGCACCCTCACCCTCCCCACCGGACATCTTGACCACACCAATGGACTTCCCGCCGAGCTCCTGTTCCTCGAAGGTCATGAGTTCTGACACGAAGCCGATATTGGGTGATATGCCCTTGCGGCGCTCAAGCACAAAGGAGTACGCCCGTCCAAGCGTCCAGTGATTGGCATGGATAAGATACGCCATGACAGCGGTGACTGAACGCGACTTGCCCGCTTTGCAATGGACGTAGGTAGGGGAGGAATGAAGCCGCGCGTCATCTGCATGACATAAAGCGTCAGAACTATGGAGAGAGGGGGGGATCTGCGTAAGACCATTACTGACCGAGATGCTCGCACACATCACGAACACCACGCGTGATGTTATCCTCTTCAACCGTATCGCGCATCGGTATGCGAATGTATCGTTCAAAGCGCTCACGTAGGCGCAAGCCATGATCGTCGTCACATTCTGCTGCGATATTCAAGATACGCTTCACGCCTAGCGAGAGCAGCTCTTCGACATGCTCCTCAGTTGTCACCTCAGGGCCAAGGAAGAGGAAGTTTGGGAGGATGGTGGAGACACTAAAGACGGGGAATGGCTCTTCCGTGGTGGGAGGTTGTGATGATTCTGGGCGAGCGGTGGAGGGAGATCGTGATATGGGTGTTGATGGGGAGTGCAGCATGCGAGGCGTGCTTGGCTGACCCCATGAGGGTGATGGCGGCGGCAGGAATTCTGAAGAGTGATTTGGGGACACGGAGAGAAGCCGTGCGGATCCTGGCGGTGAAAGTGGAGGTAGGTCGAGGCGGAGGTGAGAGGGTGAGCGGGACCTCGAGCGGAGGCCATTCCCCGTTGGAGGTGCTGCGAGTGTGGCAGACTTGTGCGGCATCTGCAGCTTAGGGAGGTTGGCATTCAGACGCTCTGCAGACTTGGTGTCCAATTTGCGTAAGGTGGGAACGCTTGGGCGACGAGGGGGTGGCGGTCGCGAGAAGCTGAGCTGAGATGGCGCGGGGGATGGTGCAGTGTGGTCAGATGCATCATGCCAGGGGGTGATGGCTGCAGGCATCATAGGTTTTGGAGACACGGCGGATCGCTCGAGCTCGGGAAGATCGCGGGGACGAGTTGTGACTGAGATGTCCAGGTGGAAAAGACCGCCGCCAAGTTTACCATTGGCTTTCTGCGTTTTGGTGGACTGACGCTCCTCCTTGGTGCTGTCGGAGACTATGCGCTGCCTGAGGTACGGATGGCGCTGCGCGGTAGAGAAGCCACCCTGGAGGTAGTCGATCGTACCGTGCTCCAACAAAGGTTCTACCAAGCTGAGCAGGACCCACGCGGTAGCTTGTGGGTTTGTCCTGTCACGATCGTCCATGCGGTCGTCGTATACAATGACATCGCCATCCCAGTCACCGCTGCTCATGACTCCATCCCACAGTTGCTTGCCCTCGTCGGTCGTGATCCACTGGCGAAGAGCAGAGATGTCATGGAGGGCGCCATTAGGCTTCTTTGAACGTTTGAGAATGAGGGAGGGGATCGTGGGGATATTCACGCTGTGTTCGATACGGTTCGCCAGGTAGGCAGTCGTGGGACGGGTATCTATGAGTATCGGGCGCGTCGGGGAGGAGAGACGTGCAACGAGGAGGGCGGCGTCGATGCCATGATATGTTGACGAATCGGAAGACGAAGATCTCCAGTCGTCGGAATCGGCGTAGAGGGCGGAGGTAGGAGTATAGTAGACACTTGCCGGGCTCGCACTGGAGCTGGGGCTGGGTGATCGAGTATCCTTGACATCTTGCCAGGAAGAGCTGAAGGGAGAGGCGTCCTGGTTCTGAACGCGCAGACTGGAGTTGGAAGAACGTATGGGCCGTAGCTTCAAGTTCTTCTGTACGCTCCTCCGGAGCTTCTCGAGTATAGCGAGGTCCTTGGAGATGTCATCCGAGTTGGGGTCGGAGTCTTCCTCAAGTGTAGACTGATACTCTGTGGGAGAGTCAGAGGACTCGGTGGAAGGAGAGGAGAGTTGAAGGAGATCGTCCTCGTCTATCTGGTCGACCGGAGTCGCGAGCTCAATGATAGTATTGGACTGGGCGGGGTGCTTCTCGGCGTTTGTCTGTAAGCGAAGATTTGGCGGGCGGCCCTTAGAGGGAGGCATGCCTGCGGTGCAGAGAGGCTGGGAATGCTCTGCACGGCGAGAGGTAGGGTAGAGAACGGGGAGAGGGCTGGCGAGGACGGAGTCGGTGGAACTGGAGGGGCACTGGCAATTGATGCGACTGCGACCGACGCCCGAGGCAAGGCACAGCACTTTCCCTGGGACATTTGCGCAGACAAGTCCCCAGGAAGGGAAGGATAAGTCTGAATAGGGTCGGATAACGCCCTCCGAAAATGGCGCGGGCGCAGCCATTAGCGCACACACACCCTCACCGCGTTCCTTCCTCTTCGCCCTTTCAGTCTCGTTGCAGAAAAAAAGCGTTCCCGCCGACGTCTGCTCCGCTCACCATGTACAAGTCCTCCAACTTCCGCTCGGCGCAGCCCCAATCAGACTCGCCCTCAGACAGGTACCGTGCACAAGCAAAACAGCTCCAGGAAGCCTTTCCTTCATGGTCATACGACGGTACGTCACTTCTATACCTCATCATCTCCCATCGCTCATCTGGCCTTCTTAGATCTCCAGTCGCTTTTAGCTGAGGTTAGTGGAGATGTTGAGCTTGCGTCCACCAGGATCATCGAGGGTGCGTCTCCTTCCACGCGTCTCCTCTCGTCTGACGCCCACCTCATTCACCCTCGTCCAGGCCATGCGGTGCAGTGGGGCTCTGTGACTCGCAAGAAGGACAAAAAGCCCTCGTCAACCTCCTCCTACTCCAAGGAACCTGCTGGCAGAGAACGAGGCGAATTCCGTGGTGGTCGGGGTGGTCGTGCTGCTAGGGGCGGTCCCCGCGGCGGCGCCGCTCGGGGCGCAGGTGCGCGCGGTGCTCACCATGAGGTCAATGGTCATCGTGCCAAGGCCCCCGTCTCTGGCCAGAACCCCAAGGATGCAGCAGCTGCTGAACCTGCCAATCCCGTTCCTGTCAACGGAGACGCCACCGAGGCTGATCCTGAAGCGTCTGCATGGTCCTCCAGCACCCCTGCCACTTGGGGAGGCGATACTGCAGCCATCAACGGTACTGCACCAAGTGCTGCAGCTCCTCCTGCCGCGCACTCTATTGCCGTGCCTGCGCCCGCTCAAGCGCCTACACACAACACAGCGAAGGTAGTGAGCACTCCAGCCACATCGAAGCTTTCATGGGCGCAAATCGCACGGTAGGTTTCGCGGTCACTTCAACGTTGAGACACTGATGCCATATGCCGTCTCTAGGAAACAAGAGAAACCGACACCCCCCGCACCTGCTCCCCAGCCTGCGCCTGTCTCTGTTCCCAGTCCCCCTCCTGCGCCTGTGCAACAACCTGAGCCCACGCCTCCGCCAGAGGTCGAAGACCCTGTCGCTACCTCCACGGGATGGGAGGAGCCTACAACAGTACAGGCACCGACATGGGATGACGAGCCTCGTCCCGCACGGCAAGCCGAGTCTGTCTCCGCTCCTGCTGCTCCAGAGGAGGCCAAGCCTGCCCAGCCCGAGGCTATCTCCGAAGAGGAACCGGTGCCAGATCGTGTGTCTGCTGCAATTTCCCCGGGTGTCGTGCAACCTCCTGCGCCTGAATCGCCGGCTGCTCTCCCTCCCAAACCCCTCACTCCTTCCGTATCGACTAGGCCCACGCCTGCCCCGCACAGGGCGAATCCGAAATTCAAGACGACGGACCAGCCCGTTGTCCTCCCTGCCAGTTTCGGTTCGGGTGTTGAGAAGATCGGCATGCAGTTCGGAAGCTTAAGCCTTGGTGGTGAAGACTTCGATGCCCCCGCGTACGTCCCCACTCGTGCTTCATATTTGAAACTACTCACGGTGTAGATACAGACAGGAACCATCTCCGGCGGAGCAGAAGGCTCCTCAACCTGTTGCCCCCGAACCTGCACCCGCTCCCGTCGTGCAACCGCAGGAACCTGCTGCACCAATCACCTCGCCGCCATCGCAGACATCTCTTCCCTCCGCTCCCCTTTTCCAGTCGTCCATCTCCCAGCCATCGCAACAGTCTTCTCAGCCTCAGCAGGTATCACAGCTGCCTGCTGTATCCCAGCAGACGCAGCAATCCACTCTTCCCCCCTCCCTCACTCAGCCTTCCCTGACGACCCCCTCTTCGCTGCCTTCGAGCTCCGCCAACTCCGCCATTTCGCCCTACTCCCAGCAATCACAGCCTTCGCTTGCTAGTCACCAGACGCATCAGACACAAAGCCAAGCTCACCACTCATTCGGTCAGCACGTCTTGCCGACTCACCTTGATCAGGTCCAGTCTCAGCAGCAACACACTGCTCCGGCCCCTTCGCAGCAGCAGCAGCAACAGCCTACGGCCGTTGGACAGGGCCAGAACATTGGAGGACCCTCTTCGTACTTCCGTCAACCTGAAGCTCCGTACTTCCACTCCCCCACGCCTCCTGCTGGTCAGAGTCAGGACAGCCCATATGGCGCGTTCGGTCAGCTTGGTCAGCATCAAGGCCAAGGCTCCCATCTCGGCAACTTCGGTGGTGCCGATTATGGATACGGCGAGTCTCAGCGAAACTTCTACGACTCGTATTCTGGTCCTACGGGCTTTGGCAACCGGAGTGCCCTTGGGCACGACGATCTCGGCAAGACGCTGCCCGGCTCCCAGCAGCCTCACGCCGCACCCGGTCTTCCTCCCGCCAATGCCCAGAACTCGCAGCAGCACCCTGGTGCACCCTCGTCCCAGACGAGCTCGCAGGGACAGCCGAATGCTAGCCAGGGCCCGCAGCAGGGCTACCCGCCTCCGCTCCCTTACTACTACCCGCCGTACCCTCAAAGCCAGTACTACGGCTCGCCGTACAACTCTGGCTACACTGTCCCCCAACCATTCGTCAAGTACCCGACTGTCTTCCAGGGCCCCCCTGGACCTCAGTCTGCACCCAGCCCTGCTGCGAAGCAAGTGCAGGGCCCCAATTCTGTCCAGCCTCAGAGCCCCTATGGCCAGAGCCTGTACGGCCAACACCAGCAGCATCCCAGCAGCGCGTACGACGACATCGGCGGCTACCAGCCTCACCACGCCCAGCACCAGCACTCGGTCGGTCAGAACGTGAACGTCACCTCTGGGTTGCCGTCGAGCGAGTACGGCAAGCATCAGAGCCTGTACGGCTCTACCACGCAGGGCATGCAGGGCTTCATGGGTCTCGGCCAGTCCTCTGCGCCTTCGAGCGGTCCCCCAGGTGCGCTCGGCCAGCGCGCTGCCGCGGGCTCTCCCGAAAACGCGTACAAGCCGTACGGCGGTAACGTCGGTGTGAAGGATGTTGCTGGCGGCGTCGGCGTCGGTCAGGGCGGTGTCGGACAGGGCCCGCAGGGCGGACGGGGCGTCCAGCAGCCTGGCCAGGGCAGCTTTTACGCGCAGAGGTACGCCGCTAGCCAGGCCGCGGTCCCGCAGGGCCAGCAAGGCCAGCAGCCTCAGAGCCAAGGCCCCCAGGGCCATCTGGGCTACCCACAGGGCGGCTCGGACGGCAGCACGTTCTACTCGTACCAGCCTAGGCAGCAGCAGGGCTACTGGCAGTGAACGGCGCGTTTAATGCTGAATAGTCGCTGGTGGCGATAGTGTGGACGCTGGATACGGTGGTCGCTGCGTAGCCTACGGATGCTCTCGGGCTTGTTCCTCAAGTTTTCGCACTTGTCGCTTCCCTCTACCCTACCCCCTACCCCCGTGCCTCTCTCCTTCGTGTCCATTGTTTCATCTGTCTGTTCATGTTCATGTGCGTGCAGTTGTGCTAGTCATGTCTCTCGTCTCTTGTCACTGTCTCGTGTGCCTCACGTCTCTCTCTGTCTAGTCACTCTCATCTCAGTTTCTTTCTCCGAGTCCCTCGCTACTGCTAGTACCGTGTACATTTACGATCTAGTCGGCCCCGCCCAATTCTCAGCTCCCAACAATGATTCGGAAGCCGATGACTACGCCGCGTGAACCACATCTCTGCATTCGTGTGAGCTGGCCGTAGGACAGAGCCATAAGCTTGTCAGTCAAGGTCCAGAACGGCTTATGCCCTGTATGCGCGTACCCATGACGTCCGAGATTCCACTCGTAGCGAGGTGGACCACACTCCGTGTAGGCGACGCTGGTCTCCGGGTACATTGCGGTGACAATCGGGACGACGCCGCTGAGCTCTTGCACCAGTCTTTGCATCGCCTCGTAAGTCGGGAGCTGGAACCTCCCCTCGTAGTCCTCCACGATCGACGCGGTGTCCAGGCGAGACGACCTTTCTGAATGCCCGTTGATGACGAACAGCTGGAGCGCAAGCCGGAGCTCGCGATTCTCGGGGGGCCGTCAAGTCCGGAAGATCCCCGTCCCGCTGCGGGTGACGCATACGATCTACATAAGTACAGCCGTAGGATCTAGGCGAGATCCCTCGAGCGATGCGTTCTTCAGAGCGGTGATGACGTCCTTCAGAGCGTTGATGAGAGCCACAGCCTGTTTCGATGGCTCCGGTGTCGGCTCAGGCAGCGGCCCTGTGACGTCGTGGCTACGGTGGCCGTGTTCGGGCTCGTCGTCCGCCTGCGCCTCGCCGTCCGCCGGAGGCTGGTCATGAGCGGGAGGCTCGCTGGCGTCGGGCTCTGGCAAACGCGATTGTGGTGATCCCGGCGGAGCGTCCTGGAAACGGACAGGGATGGTTCTATGCGGGGGAGAACCACCACGGCTCGTCGGCCAATGTCGCAGGACGAAGCATGAAGAGAGGCCCCTTGCAATCGAGAACCGCACGCTCGCAGAGTGCAAGACTGCGTAGCATGCGCACATGAACCCGGCTGACGCATCGCAGATTGACGGCTTTACCACTGCGCTTCCGACGATCATGCGCCGGGCTAGTACGGCGCATATATGTATGTACATGCACCGTACAAGCTCGGCGCATATTATAGTCAGCGCGTTCGAGTTACCGCTACTCCCGTGTGTGTAAGTTGTGACACCTACCTCGGGCGACTCCTGCGCGTCTTCGCCCGAGTCGTATAGAGGCAGGGCATTGGATCCAAGTGCCCCCTGTAGAAGACGGGCCCCCGCCCTCACGCGGCGCCTGCTAGACGGATACGAGAGTCGGATGAGATGAGGAGATCAACGAGTTGTAAGGGCACCTACGTTTTCTTGCGTGCGTCGGCGCTGTCTCCTACGTCCCTTCGCGGACGGTTGGCCTGTCGTCTTCACGGAGCCACTGGCCGCGAGCGCGTGCCCTGACGGAGTGGTTCGTGCCGGGTCGAGGCGTGGCCGTCGTATGTTTTCCGCGAGACCTCCCGCCGCTGGCCTCTGCAGTGCTGCAGGCAATGGCAGTAGAATGGTCCTTTAGTGGAGTTGCGTGTAGGTGGCATTGCGAGGTTTTTGCGGGTCCAGTGATGATAAAATGGGGACGACCAGAGGGGTTGCCCAGCTTGCGATTTGGGGGGGGGGGATTGACCGCGCGCACAGAGAGCTTGCACGGCTTGCACGGCTTGCAGAAAAAAGACGTGTGCTGTTTCGACGACACAAAGAAATGTATTACATAGTAGGTAGAGACATGTGAGGACACGACAGAGACAAATCGACGTCACCGTCTCAGGACGTGCACGTCCGATCCGGCCACCGCAATGACAGTGAAAGACATGAATTGAGCGCTTGAAGTGGCCCGCCCAGTCCGAAAGCACGCCGCGTGAAGCACACCTCGTGTGCTGTGTGAGCTGGCCGTAGGACAGTTCTGTAAGCTCGTGAGCCGATGTCCAGGATGTCCAGAACGGCTTGCGCTGCGGATGCACGTACCCCTTGACGCGGACCAAGGCCGAGAGTCGACAACGTTGGCGGTTTGAGGAATGGCTCCTTTTGGCAAGCCGACTCTGTCCAAGCGACGCGCTAGTGCTCGTAGCGAGGTCGATGCCGGCAGCGTTAACGTGGCTTGCAATCGCACTGCGACCATTGCTGCCCGCTACCCTCATGTGAACAGGTCGGTTGGAAATGGCGAACGATGTGAGCATATCCGTGGGCGCGTGCAGGCACGCTCGCTGATCTCGTCTGGTAGGCGAACGTCGTTGGACTGCAAGACGTGGGCGATCCTGAGGCTGCGAACGCGGTGCCCCGATCGAGTTCTTCCAGCGCGGAAGCTTCGACTCGGGCTGCCCCGGCGTGGACGAGAGGTGCGCTGATGTTTCTTTGGCGCTCGTCGCACGCATGGAGAGCTCCATACTGAACTGTGTCTGCGCGATCCCTGACGCGAACGGAACGCAGACGGGGTGCTGCAGCTGGACACCGCCGTCAAGTGGAAAGGCGGCCGGAAGAAGACGGTGAGCTCTATGGAGTGCGCCCAGGCTTCATACGGCCCATGGGATCTGACGACGGGTTTGGCCCACCAGCACCGCGTGGCGGGCAGGCGCGGCCGTCCGCCAAAGGATCCGCGCAAGTCGGAAGAGGAGGGCCTCTAGTCCGGGAGAGGTGGCTCGACGTTCGGCCAGGCTCAGGGTCGAATGAACTCAGGAACCCGCGAGCGACTTGGAGATGAAGGCGCGTGGCGAACGGTCGTGGAGCGGAACGTCAGGCGACGACCGTTCGGTGTCTGAAGGTGCAGGATCGGTGATCTTTAGGCGCAGTGACTTGGCTCGCGAAAAGTGTTGTGCTACCAGCTTCATGAAGCCGAGGCTAGCGGCGAATATTTCTGAGGTAGACCACACGTTTTAATGTACATGATGCTTTTCGCAATGGATTGCGGGTGAACATCGTTCGTAGGAGCGACCATATCGGGTTCGGACTTGATACCCAGGAGACCAAGCACATGGTGCAAGAGGTCTGGTGGCGGGCGTTCTGTGAACAAGGTACAGACAAATGCTACTTCTTGGGAAAGAAGGACGTAATCTTGGCTGAAGACGTTTGCGGGTCCGCCACTTTGGGCTTCTGGTTCTAGACAGACAGTAAGGGAGCGGTGAAGAAAGGTAGTCAGGGGAGCTCGTTACCTTTGCTGGACTCTGGCGGGCACGTTTTGGGGTGGACGCGGACGACGGCAGGTCAGAGTCCGTTCTGGGATCGTGGACGTACTCGATCTCCGAGTCGTCCTCCCACGTGTTCAGCTTCTCCGCCTTGGCCTTCTTGCTTGCGGCTGCGACTGTCTGCTGCACGTCACTCGGCGATCGACTCCGCTTGGGCGCGCTTGGGCGGGAAGGCGTCGACGGTTCCTTTCGAAGCTGCTTGGCGAACATGGCCTCGATCCCGTCCTTGCGGGCGGCGATCGGCTGCACAAAGGTGGGCGAGTCGTTCCCGATCTTGCCCACTTCCTTGGGCACTGCGTAGCTGTCGTCACCAGCGGTGGTCAGCGTCGGACTTGTCGGCCCTCTCCACCGACGTCGGGGCGACTGACCATAGGAGGGGATGCTCTGCAGACGAGTACGGCGCACAGAGCCTGCTCAGCTCGCCCGTCCACCTGCCCCCCGACGTGTCCAGCCAGACGGACAGCGCGTGTTCGTCCGCCAGGATCACAGGCTGCCGCTCGTGCAGCCACCTCAACTCCTTGCTTGCCCCCGTCGTCACGATCGCGAACGTCCACAACGGCTCCGTGCTTCCTGTTCGTACTCACGTCAGCCTCTACGTCCCATCTGCACCGACGGCCCATACCTTCCAGCGTCACGCAATCCCACAGGCCAGCCAGCAGCATCAGCCTGTCCTCCTTTGCCTTCGTCAGATGCGGCAGCCGCTCCTTTCCCTTCTTCAGCCACTCGTAATATCTGCACATCGTGTCAGCTCGCACACACACAGAGCAGCATCTCCAGCCCACCCTTGGCACACCACCGCACACCGCTTCTTCCCCTTGATGCTCGCCCACATCCCTCGCCCCTCTCCCATCAGCGCCTCGCACCGCGCGTTGATCGTCTTCAGCGACCCGTCCTCGTGCTTGCTATAGTGCGGCACCAGCCCCCACCGCATCGTCTGCATCACCACCTGCACGGGCTCAGTCTCTCCCGCTGTTGCAACGGCTCCCGCATCCGTCTCCTTCCCTTCCAACGACGGCATGCGGCGTGCAGACGAGCTGCTCGCTGTGCCCTGTCCCGCGTCGTCCGCCCGCCTGATCACAGGTGCTTGCGACCGAGGTGCCACATTGTACCTGTATGTCCACGCTTATCCGAACACAATCCACTTCGAGCCATCAAACGCCTCACCTCGGTACGAATTGGTCCCGACCGACCCATTCCCCGACCTGGACATTGTAGCCGTGCATCTGCTGGATTTCATCGTGCTGCCCGCAGACGTCACGTCAGTCGCGACTCGGGGATATGCACCGCGCGTCCTTACAGGAATACCGAGCGCGAACCGTCCGCACATGATGGCGGTCCGCTGTCCCGTAGCGCCTCTTGAAACAACGAATGCTAGAATGTGCCCGGGAGACGTCAATTCTGTTTGTTAGACAATACGCCCGGCACAACGACAAGAACACCGCTGGGATGCAGAAGTTATGTGACCGAGCGGGTTCGCGTGCGAAACAGCGCAACAGACACTGTGTGGCGGTGCCCTGACATCACAGTATCCCACATCCGGCCCGCGACGACAGTCGTCTACAACGGTACAACAACCGCAAATCTCAACGTCCCTACTTACCTCAGAATGATGAACAGCGACAGGCACACTGACCGGACGCGCAGGGTCGACCACTCTTGTATTGTTCGGTATCCGCTCGTCTATTCGACAGCCGGGTAGTACATAGTCGATGCTCGAATAACAATACATTTGAGTCGCGTCAACAAGATGTTTCACCCCTCTTCTCTTCCACTTGACTCGTTGGCGTTAGATCAATTGAAGGTGAAGCAACGGACAGCACGAGGAGCTACGCGACGGCAGGGGACTGCTGCCGCCGCAGCGGCGACGCGCGCCCGGACGGCGGCCGGCTGTCGTCGTAGTCGCTCCCCTCCGCCATTAGCTCCGCGTGGCCCATCTTCGCGAGCTTCTTGTCGAAGATCCGGTGCCGGTACCCGCTCACGATCCGCTCGAGCAGCTCCGACGTCGACACGCCCGGCGTGCGGCGCGTCGGGAGGAACTTGCCTGCAGCGATGGTGAGATGGATGGGATGCACGGCGGGAGAGGGGGGGGGCGCACCTTGGTTCTTGACGAACGCGTAGACGTCGTCGTGGTTGCCGGACACGTACGGGTCCTCGTCGTGCGCGACGTAGTCGATTTGGTACTTCCGTGATGTCAGCAACGAGGGGTCGGGGCACAGAGCGGAGGTACCTTGTCCAGGAAGCTCTGGTCGATGACCCACGGCGCGTCCGGGATCACCTCGTCCACCCATCGACAATGCCGCACCGACTCGCACCTTGCGACCCGACCACACGCCGTGTTAGTCCACGCGGCTCGACCGGAGAACGCGCGCACGCACCTCTCGCCATGCCGCATGATCGGGACGTTCTTGTGCTCCATGCACTGCTCGTCCGAGTTCACCCCCACGAGCAGATGCACGCCCGACACCGCGCCCGCGCCCGCGCCCGCGCGCGGGGGAACGCGAGCTTCGCCTGCCGCAGCTGCAGCGCGTGCCCGAAGTGGAAGAGGTCGTACACCCCGTCCGCGTAGATGCGCACGGCGCGGTCCGCCGGCGGCGCGTTGATGCGGTACTGGCGCTGCGAGCCGTGCGGATCCGTCCCCGCGATGCACGCCCGCGCGTACTCCTGGATGTCCGCTGGGGTGAGGTTCGCCGGGTTGAAGGCCTGCACCGAGATCGGCGCGGGGGCGGGCTCGGTGGGGGCGAGCGTGAGCGCGAGCGCGGGCGCGGGCGCTGCTGGGGGGTCCTGCGCGTTGGGTTCCGCTGAGGCCGTCGCGGGGGCGACCGCGGGCCCTGCGGGTGCGTGGGCCTCCTCGCCGGCCGTCTCGGGCGGGTCGTCGCTCTCGGGCAGGACGGAGGAGGAGAGGAGGGGCGAGGTGAGGGTGGACGCGATGCTGGACGCGTACCGGGGGGTCTCGCGGCCGAGGAGCCCGCCGCGCGTGGTGATGATGCTCTCGACGTCGCCGTCGTAGGTGGGGGAGTCGACCCCGCCGTCGTCGGACGACACGACGGCCGCGGCGAGGGCGTGGCGCGGGCGCAGGCCGAGGCCGCGTGCGCTCAGGCCGTTGCGCGAGGAGGACGGCCCGGGGGGCGCGCGGCGGGCGGGGCGGAGACGTGCACGGAGATGGCGGAGGCGCCGTCGTCGGTGAGCGGGTCGTTGTCTTCCTCGGAGGCGTCGTAGGCGGGCGAGTCGAGCACGGGGCGGTTGTGGGCGAGGGAGTGTTTTGTGCCGAAGGATCGTTTGGAGTGCAGGACTTTGCGGGTGCCGGAGGCTGCTGTGGCGGGGCTGGCACCGACTAGAGCTGCGGTAGCTGCAGCTGCAGCGGCGGTGGGAGGGGTTGGGCTGGAGCTGGTAGCAGCCGAGACCTCCATTTGTCGAGGGATCTACTTGCGATGACTCGAAGAAAAATGGAGATGAAGACGAACGATGTAGGCTGTAGGCTTCGGGGAGGATAGCACAGAAGAGATGGTGGATACAGAGGGATAGTTACGGCGGGTAGGAGAGGATGGAGAGGAGGAGTAGCGGGGCGGATGGATCTGACGGGCGGGAGTCCGGTGTGTTACGCTGGCTTGGCTCGCGCCGGCTCCATCGACAGCGCAAAGCACGGGCAGCCCATCCTGCGCGATCGCGGAATTTTTTGGGCACGAACGTTCATCCTCACCATCACCTCTCTACATACCCTCGGTACATATCTGATCGACTGTGCGTCCTTGCGGATCCAATATTGCGCATGCAGAGCGCTTGTCCGTGATATTGTGCGCGCGACATGCACACTTGGCTCACGCTCGTCATGGAGCATCCCCTGCGCTCCTCACGCGGGCGGATGGCGTCGAGGGCCTCCTGCCCGTCCGCACGGTCCGTTCCTGATCGCCATCTCAGCGCCCTCGTCCCAGCCTCGTCGGAGTAGTCGGAGTATGTCGGAGTAGGGGTCGCCACGGCGTCTAGATTACAGCGGAGAACGAACGCGTTCCCGCTTCGCCGCCGCCGGACAGTTGCAGCACTCGACGTTTACACTACGGTCTTGACTTCAGTCTCGCCCTGCTGCCCCATACTCCTCTCTGCTTTACATGGACGCGAGCGCAAAGAAGATACTCGAGACTGTTGCTACCAAGACTCTTCACGCACATGGATTCTCAAAGTCATCCACACACGCCAACCTCGTACTCGCCGACGTTACTTCCCGCTACCTCGCCTTCCTCGCCCAGACCGTGGCCAAGTACGCAGAACATGCAGGCCGCCATCACATATCCGTTTGCGATGCAGTCGAGGCCATAGACGAGCTGGGAACGAGCGTCGATGAGTTGAAAGACTACTGTGCGACAGAGGGCAAGGATATGGCGCGTTACGCGACCCATTCCGCCAAGCGGCTCGAGGATCTTGCTGAACTCAAGGGTGCGTCGTGTACCCTTCGTACTACTAGCTCATTCTCTAAACTGTTGGCGCGAGCAGCGCAACTTGCTGTCGGACTCAGCCACGACGAAGATGATCTCATCCCTCTCGAATGGGGTCCAGTGCCAGACGACGCGCCCTCAGAGGAGGAGAGCAGCGAGTACGAAGACGAGATTGCCACCCCGTCTGACGAGGTCGCAAAGGCGGAGGTCATGATGGTCGACCCCCAGCACGCACATTCAGAGGACATCGCGATGGAAGGAGAGCCAGCAGTACCACTCAAACAACCACTGCCACGCCGCATACCAACTCCTCCCTTGCCTCCCTCTCCCATATCCAGGTCCCCCTCTCCCCCGCGAAAACGCCAGCGTACAGCCAGCTGGAACCACCCTGAGTATATACCCGATTTCCTTCCGCCATTCCCTACAGACGGCGAATCACAACGCGACGGTAGCCCACACCCTATCGCGCCTAGCGATTCAGCTAGTCTGCCCAACAACACAGGCGTGGTCAAGGACGAACGACCACCTACGCCACCGCTGCAGGCGCAGGTGTCGACGGCCTCTTCGTCAGCGGACTACCTTACACCAATACCTTACGAACAGTCCTCGCTCGCGTCGTTGCCAGCATGGCATCTGCCTGCACACCCTCCACAGGACGAACACGGACTCTCGACGAGGTCCCAGGCGCAAGCCGCGATTCCTCAGGTCCAGCCTGCACTTCTAGGAGCGTATCACCACATCCTCACGCATCCCCCGCCGACCAAAGTCGGCGCAGTCAACCCGGCGAGGTATCGCGTGGCGCTCGCACTTGTGGAGGAGAGCGAGAAGTGCAACAGGTGGGACGTCCCGACGACGTTGTTCGGCAGTACGGCTCCGAACCCACCACGCGTTGCGCCCATGCCGCCAAGTTACGCAATGCCGATTGGGAAGGGTCCGGCAGGGGGCAGCGGATCAGGTACGCCGGACGGGGATGCGAAGGATAAGGCAGGGAAGGAGGAGGAGAAGAGGCCGTTACCGGGCGCGCCTGCCCGGACTATCGCGCCTTCGGACAGGATTGTGGCGAGCCTGAGCAGGCAGGGCTCGAGGATCCCGAAGCTGGCACGGCATGTGCTCTCGGTATGTAACTGTCATCGTGAACGGCGGCGTGAGGCGGTTGCTGATCCCGTCCTTGTGGCGGTATCGCGTAGGGTCCTGTCTATGCACGCACAGTGCGACTTGCCCATCCTCCCGTCCTTTCGCGGGGTGCGCAGAAGCTCACGTACGGTCCTGGGGTATATGCCCCGTGGAACGCGAGCTTCTCGCCGATGCCGGCCACCGCACCTGCGCCGGGCAAGGGCAAAGAGGCGAACGGGATGCCAAATGGGAAGGACAAGGACAAGGAGAAAGACAAGGAGGCTCCTCGGCCGCTGCCGGATGCGCGGCTGTACGCGACGTGGAACTACGAGCAGAAGCGATTCGACGAGCCGCTCGCGATGCGTAGACGGATGGGGAGCATGGCCGGGAGCGTGGGTGGGGTTTCGATGGGGAGGACGAGGAGCGAGAGCACGAATGCGTGAATGCTGGGTGGACGATGGACGTGCATTGTCGTGCGCACCGCTCCCACGACGGCGCTCGATCTGGAGCGATGGCCATCTGCAGGGACGGCGTTGGAGATTGGCAGCGTTGACATCTGCGTTTGAGTGCACGCTCGCTGGCCTGCGCTCGCACAACGGACAGTGGCCGATGTTGGGGACTGTATTATTACTGGTATATTATCTGCTCTAGGAAGTCAGAATGCGTAATCGACGGACGAGCACTGGAGCACTTGCATTGCTCAACTACATATTCGCACATTGCGGGCGGCGGTCTCGGACTGATGTCGAGGTGATGATGGACTGGCCAGGGCCGGAATGGACCATCGCTATGGCACTGGCACTGACACCGGGCGCTCGCTGCCTTTCATTATCCTCCGCCCGCCACTCCCCCCCCCTCTGCCTTCATTCTCTTGCCCCGTCTCTTTGCATTTCCTTCTCCAGCCTCTGGCAGGCCAGCCCTCGTGCTTTCAGTCGTCTCATTCCAACGCCCATCGTCTCTCGTTCACCACAAGCCCTAGTCAACATGATGCGCTCTTCCTTCTCGCTTTTCGTCGCTGTCTTGGCCCTCTTTGCTGGTCATGGTCGGTCTTGCTCTAGCGTTTGCGTTCCGTGCGGCATCGAACTGAAGAGAATGTCCTAGTCCTTGCGCTGAACATCACCATCGGCGGGAGAAACATCACTGCGCCCCAGTTCCTGAACACCTCGGACATCGTCCTTCAAGACGTACGCACTCTGCTTGTACTCACCTGGTAGCGTTCTCCTCTTACTCCGCCAAATCTTGGCTGGACCGTAGTGCGCGGCTCAAAACTGCACTGCCGCTCAGAGTGCACTCAACGTACGTCTCGTACTCGTCTGCTTCGGGCCGGCCCTTTGTCCAGCCTCCCGTACTGAGAGTCTTGTCTGCTCCTGTGTTGACAACAGACATGCGGCGCGAACGACACCTGTGCCTGCGCCGCGTCCACGGTGTCGCTCGTCCTGGGCTGTCAGCAGTGCATGTTCAACCAGCTCATCGCGCGCAACAAGCAGCCGGTCGACCTCCTCGCGGGCCAGGCCTCCGCGCTGACCGGTACGTTCCCCCTCGCCCTCCCCTCCCATACACCGTCCGGCCTCTCGGCTCGAGCGCTGACCGCATCGTCTGCCATAGCGTACTCGACTGCATGCACGAACATCACTGCCGTTAACGCTAGCCAGGTCACGCTCACTCTTCCTCCCGATTGGGACGGTCCGTTCGGCCAGGGCCTCACCACCGGCACGACCGTCGTGGCCGTCATCGCAGCGTTCGTTCTCGGCCTGTGCTCTATCACTATCGTCAACACTATGTGAGATGGGTGGACCCCCAGTCCAGCGTAGTACGCTCGTGGACGAGCAGCGGTGAGATTGTGTGACGAGGCGCGGTGGTGATAATTTATGGCTTCTTGCCTGTACGCGTTCGGTCTGCTGTCCCTGATGCTAGGTAGTGCCTGCGCTCCGTTGATGGGAGACGTGAAGTGGACGGTGTAGGAATCTGATAGCGGTTTTTTTATACTCTTGATCGGATTGGTGAATCCTGGTGAAAATGGCTGTTCAAACCAACCGGGAAATCTGGTTTCTGAACTTGGTTGTGAGACGGTGGTCTGTCGATGTAGCGGCCAGATCAGACAGATATCGCTGTCAAGATGATGCTGATAGAATGGACCATGCGGCAATCCATTGTATGACACAAGGGACGGAGAGTGATACATGGCGCGCAAAGGGCGGTAGGAGTGGTACACATGCACAGTGAGGATGATACTGCTACGAGATACTGATGCTTAACGACTGAACACAACAGTGGGCGTGTGAATGGCACAAACACAACAATGACGAAAGACCGAGTAGAGAGAACTATCTGTGGTATACAGCCAGTCAGCATCGTTTGATCACGCGATTAACCTAGTCACGAGAGTAGGAAGTCCACGAAGCAAGCACATGAGAAACTCGTAACTGACCGAAGCGTGTCACTTAGGATCCCTTGGGAGCCTCCTTGAAGGAGATGGCCTGCTCCTCACCCATAGCAGAGACGATAGTAACAAGGAGATCCTTGCCGTCGTCAAAGTCGGCCTGGATCTGCTTGCCAATATCACCCTCAGGAAGCTTAACGTCATCCTTGGCGACACCATCCTGAGTCATGAGGTTAAGGAAGCCGTCGTCGATGTTGACCTTTACGCAGAACGTGGGCGGGTAAGGTACGGTACACATAGAAAAGTGAAAATGGCTTACGAGCTGGTATTCGTTACGAGTAACGTTGGGAACATCCATGTTGTGGGTGGAGGGGGAGATATCCTCCTGTAGAACGGAAACCGCACCAGTGGTGAACATTCAGACGCACCCACAACTGCATACAGGACACAAACCAGTTTTTTGCCGGTGAAGATCTGGAGAGAACGTGAGCGCGGGTTTCCTGGCTCGATGAGAACATGTAAACGCACATCGATACCAACCAGGTGGACCTTAGCGTGACCGTGCTTGCCCGTCTTGGAGGTGGACATGTCGACGATCTTGCACGGACGACCTGCAAGGTTCCGAGGGAGACGGAAAGTCCGCAGCACCAGATGAGCCTTCAGCAGAGCCCGGAAGACACTAAGAGCGAGAGACGTACCCTTGATGACGACATGGCCGTTCTTGCGGAGGGCCGAGCATTGCATGGGGAAGGTGGCCGAGGCCCCAGCGCTGGCCTAAGAAGAGAGGAAGGACGTCAGTATTATGGGACGGAGGAGATCTAGGCGAGAGATGGAAGATATAACAGATACTACGCACCTGCTCGAAGTTGTGGTTGTGCTGCTCGTCGTCAGACATGGTTGTGGGTCGTGTGAGGGGGCGTGTATAGAGAGAGTGGGAGAGAAGAAAGGAGGAAGAGATGGAGAGCGAACGTCTAGAGCAGGTGGAAGAGAACGAGCAGATAAATCCCGACCCACTCACCGTGAAAAATGCCATCTTCATCGATTTTCTATCTCCGCTCAACCCGGACGCCCGCTATCCGGACATCCCCGACACTCCTCCGCCCACGCTCCTTATGCGGTACTTCTCCGGCCGTTTTATGCCTATGGTCTCCGGACCCGGCCCCGGAGTCGGCATGACGGGATGCTGTGCGCTACATACCAGCTGCTGTATGACTTAAGTCCACCTCAGTCAGTATTCAAGGACCCCCTCTTCTCGCACACCCTCGCCGCAATGCATCCCTTCGGGGGCTCTCCGAAGTGTCCTAAATGCGGCACCTCCGTTTACGCTGCTGAACAGGTGTGTCCTGAACGCTGCACGAGCACTGCGGTCCCTGCTCATATATCGACACCTACTTCGGCTAGATTATGGGCCCCGGACGCAAGGTACGATCTACTAAATCTCTCCCGCCCGTCCCCGTACTGACGTCCGTCTAGTTATACCACAAGGTAGGCCTCTTCTCGCCCAGAGATCATGAGGTCCGCTGACCCTCGGGACCAGTCTTGTCTGAGGTGCACGTCGTGCGACAAGCGTCTGGACTCCTTCAGTTTGGTAGAGCATGACGAACAGGTGCGTGCCTCGTCAATCCCGTGTGAATATAGCTAACGAGTCATTATCGCTCCTTTGACCTGTTTCGCAGCCGTATTGGTACGTTTCGCACGATGTACGTCTCTTGGACTCTTCCTGAATTCTCCACAGCAAGCTGTGTCATGTAAAGCTCTTCGGCACACGGGACCTCCGCCACAGAAACCTCCCCCACCGCGATGAGCTTGTGCGCTCGCACACCACCGGAGGCAGCATTGGCACTACTATCAACCGTACCGCATCCCCTCCCGCACTCCCTTCTCGTTCCGCTACAAGTACGGCCATCACCCAGCCGCAGCCCGTCCGCGGTCATCAGACTGGCACCACTTTCAATGGAGGTGCAAACAAGTCACCGCCTCCTTTGCTCAAGCCAAACCGGGCGCTGAGCCCCAATAAGGGTTTGTCTGCCCTTCAAGCGTTGGACGACCTCATCGAAGATTTCGACGAGACGGAGGTCGTTACTCCGGCGCATGGCAATGAAGATAGGGAGTCAAATGGGATCTCCCAGAGTCTGGAGAACGTGAAGCTGAACGGGAACGGTGCAGGACAGAAATGGAACGGGGCGGGTGGAAGGACAGCGGGATTCGTACCCCTCATTGCCAATGGCAAAGCTCTGTCTACAGGTACTGTCCCTGTGCCCCTTGTTCCTTCCATGACAGGAACGCGGTACGGAGCGGCTCTCGGTGGTCCTACCGCTGCTCCGTTGGTTCCGACCATGACCGGTCGCCAGTGGGGAGTGGGTACGCCGAAGTGCCCCAGTTGCGGCAAGTCGGTGTACTTTGCAGAACAGGTCAAAGCTGTTGGCAAGACATGGCATAAGGCGTGCCTCAGGTGTATGGAATGTGGCAAGACGTTGGATAGCGGGCAGCTGGTGGACAAGGACAACGATCCGTATTGCAGACGATGTTATGGCAAGGTACGTCGATCGGCGTCTCGCTATCGCCCACATATTTTCTCATCGTGGTGCGCAGAACTTTGGGCCTCAAGGGAGCGGGTACGCCTTACTTGGAAAGCCCGGTGGTTGAGCAGGTGTTGCAAGTTTACCATGTTCCCGCGGACGTTCTGCATCTATACCTCTATCTTATGAATAGTCTATCTCTGACATGTATTTGTATGGTGGCGCCCTTGTTCAGACGACTGTCTATCTTTCCGCGATAGGGCCTCACTATTAGTTCGACGGACGACGCACACATTCTATTGCTATCGCTCAGAAGCGTATGGGCACAGGCCAGTGCCGCTTTGTGCAGGCGGCTTAGGATAAGTACGAGATGTACGACAAATTATGCATCCGCACGCGTAGTCTCTGACGCATGCCTATGCGTATATTACGAGCTTGCCTTCGGCAATCTGCCACTCTGCCCGCGCCCCATCGACGTCCAGGGCACGTTCTCGCTTCAGGCTTAGAGCTGCCCTCGCGCTCTCCTGACTGTTCGCATCGGTAAACACTTTCTGGATGGTGGCATCAGGCTGCGAAAGGTCTAGATCAAGAGTGTAAGGGACAGGTCGAGGAGCGGCGAAGATCAGACGGCGGGGCTCGAGGTCCAGGGTCGTTTCGGGTAACGAGGCTCGTGTCTGCAGGCAGGAAGCCCGTGGTGTCGGACAAGGTTAGGGACGCCGCCCCGCAAGCCGACGGAGACGAGGCAGACGTCAATTGCCGTGACGGATTCCAGGAAGTGCGACGACAGTTGTGAGTTATATGCAGGAACAAGTTTTGGCGACGAGAGTCCAAAGGGGTAAGACAACAGTCGGGTTTGGTAAATGATGCCAGACCGAGGAATTCGTAAGCCGCAACGGGTCAACGAGTTGAGAGAAATGGAAGGGACGCACGAGGCGGGGTACAGATAACGAGATGCGTAGGCGACCGTCGTCTGTTCGGGACCAGTTCAGCTCTGGGACACTTGTACCGACTGACGGTGCAGGGTCGGACTGAACGCGTGTCTGGGATGACGTCTTGGATGCGGTCTTGAGAATGCCTTTAGGCGGGGAGGGCTTCGTGGCGGAGGATGAAGCAGCCGACGGTGGAAGTTCTTCTATCAGTGGTTTCCCGACCTGTCTGGCATCGGAGGGAGCGTTCTTGTAGAGCGAGATGGGAATGAGGACGGAGCGGGGCTTAAGTCTACCCTTGGACGCGATGTTGGGCGTCCCGATTTGGCGCGAAAGGAGGACAGAGTACTGGGCCTCGATTCGCTGGAAGGCGAGTTCTGGAGAGACAAGAGGGGTGAGTGTGGCTAATCGCATTTGTGGGACATAGCATGTAGAGAACGTACCGATGAGGAGCGTCTTGAACTCGGTCGAGCGAAGAGCACGCGACTTGAGAGCAGAGTTAAATATGCAGTCAAACACGACAGAGGGTTTGCCGGCTGTCGAAGAACGGACAGTGAGTCAATAAGACTGCATGCGGGATAGACATACTGGAGTAAGAAATGAAGCGCAGGAAGACGTGAGATCAAGCGTACCTTTGTCGATGTCCGATCGAGGCTCTGTTACTATGACTGGGACAAACCATTCGGCAGCCTGATCGGGGTCGAGGGCAGCTTGTGCAGCCATGGCGCGCTCTATGGCGGCATCGCTGCCTTCCGGGGGAGGCGGGACATTCGAGTCCCAGGCGATGTTGACGAAGACCTTGAGACCGTTGGTTATGTTGATTGCAGTTGGCGAAGACACATCGGAGGAAGAGGATGAAGGAAGAGGGCAGGAGACGGAGTTGAGTGCGGTGGATTTGACGCAGAAACCAGAAGTAGGGGAGAGGGAGACTCGTTGAGTGACGGCCATGCGAGTAAGTGGGAGTCAGAATGTGAGGAACAGGAACGGTTGAGAGGCGATTGTGTGTATATGTATGTCGGGTTAGCGAGATCATAGAGCAGCGCAGATCTGTGGCGAGGGAGATGGGAGGTGGCTGTGCTGCTGAGAGAGATTAGATAATCTATGGCAGATCTGTGTGGTCTCCGAGTCGGTTTCGGTTTCTCCTCGGAGTGCTTGGTCGAGCAGTACTGTGTTTCTACTCGGCCAGAGCCAGCGAACGTGTGCTCTGACTCACCGCCCTTGCCGCCTCGTACCACTTCCCTGCCTCAGTTCTTGCCCCCACATCCACCATGGCCGCCTCTCAAAAGACCCCCTTTAGATTTGGTGCGTCTCTCCCTCTCCCGAGTCATTCTTTCCCGTACTGACCGACCTCCCCACCTTCCTCCGCCATCTCTCCCTGATAGCTCTTCCTGAGCACGACATGTACACCAGCAAGGACAACATCACCCCCCTTCCCGAGGATCAGCAGCATATCGAGGGTTACATTCAGGACCGCCGAGTCATTGGCGTGCGTCTTCGTCCCATCATCTCACAGACGTGCGCCTCCGATCTCACATCTTATCTTTACCTCGTCATTTTCCGCTTCCCCATCTCTAGTATGACCCGCTAGTCCAGCCCGCCCTTCTCCGACATGAGATCGTCTCTTCCCAGCAATCCCTCTCTACTATCGCCTCTGCACGCTTCTCTGCGGCTAGGATACTCGCCGGCCGCGATGATCGTCTTCTTGTCGTCGTCGGTCCCTGCTCCATTCACTCCCCTGCGCAGGCCATCGAATACGCCAAGCTTCTCAAGTCAAAAATCCCGGAGTGGAACAACCTCCTCATAATCATGCGGGCCTACTTGTACGTGCCATCTCCTGTTCCTCAACAATCTGCCGTTGTCCTGACATAACCATTCGCTCAGCGAAGTAATGATCTGCTTGCTACTTAGTTGCTCAATATCTTCTCATATAACACCACCTGTAGAAACCCAGGACTACCGTTGGCTGGAAGGGTCTCATCAACGACCCCGACATCGACGGCTCCTTCAAGATCAACAAAGGCCTCCGTTTAGCCCGACAACTCCTCTGTGACCTCACCGAACTTGGCGTCCCTGTCGGCTCCGAATTGCTCGACACCATCTCACCTCAATTCATCGCAGACCTCATCTCCTGGGGTGCAATTGGAGCTCGAACTACCGAGTCACAGTTGCATCGTGAGCTGGCCAGTGGTGTGTCGTTCCCTATTGGTTTCAAAAATGGCACAGATGGAAGCGTACGTACTCCCACGTTTCATTATATTCCCGCCAGAGTCTTACTTGCATGGGAATTGCGGCTTCCAAATACTGTACCGGATGCACATACTACACACGGCGTCATGATTGCAGATGACAGTTGCTGTCGATGCGATGCGTTCCGCCGAGAACCCACACGCGTTCATGGGCGTTACGGAGCACGGTCTAGCAGCAATCGTCAAGACCAGGGGTAATCAGGTACGTTCTCGCTCTATGTGTGTATTCACCCATGGTCGATTGTTGATGTATCGTTCCGATAGGATGTGCACGTCATTCTACGCGGTGGTACCAAGGGTCCCAACTACGCTGCGGAACACGTCAAGGCTGCCGCGTCCGCCATCGAGAAAGCGCGACCTCAACACCACCCGTCGATCATGATCGACTGCTCCCGTACGTCTGCTCTCCTTCAGATTCCATCACTTGATGTGAGGCTGATGCGCTGTCGCGCGGTGCCTGGCGATTCCTGCAGATGGGAACTCGCAAAAGAACCACAACAACCAGCCAAAAGTCCTCGCGGACATCTGCACCCAGCTCGAGGCGGGCGAGCGCCATATCACAGGCGTCATGATCGAGTCGCACATCAACGCAGGCAGGCAGGACGTCCCGCCCGAAGGTCCTACCGCCCTCAAGCACGGCGTGTCCATCACGGATGCTTGCGTCGATTGGGACACGACTGTTAAAATGCTTGACGAGCTCAACGCCGCCGTGGGCCGGAGAAGAGAAAAGCTGCTCGAGCAGGGGCTGAGCAAACCTGCGCTCAACGGGTCCGCGTAGATACGCAGATACCGATGTGTTAGTTGCTTGTGCCCTCGGGGGAGGGTTGTACGGCCTTCGTCGAGGACAAGGTTGTAGGATGACCGATGTTTGTGCTTACTCGTGAATGTACAAACTAGCGATCAGTTTCTTGGCGTGGGCGAGTGATCGCTGCGATCCCATCGCCACGCAAGCTTTCGCCAACGTCGGGCCTTTGAAATGACACAGAGTCGGTGCATGCTGTGCCGCCGCGACGTAAGTATTTTGCCCCTGGTGATGCTAGGTGATGCTAGGTGATGCTTCGGCTTCCGCACAGGACCCCCGATAATGACAAATGAGCGATCTATGGAATCCGGACAAGTTTTGGACCAAACCCGAGGATAGAAAGTGCGAGAACGTTTTTCAGTCCGGACAAGGTTGTTCAGATTGGAGAATCTTGAATCACTCACCTGGGAGAATAATCGGGGTCCTTTCAATGGAGGATTATGAAACGCCGGGCTCCAACCGGGATCGAGGAATGATGCGATGTCTTCCACATACGCTGGCCTGCATTCGATGCGAAAACTAGTATTCCATTCCTCATCCGCTGACGGATGTTGTACACTAGATATGTCGTACTTATACGCGTATATTCTATCTGTCTACAGAAGAGTTCCGTTTCTCATGACTACAACACCTTCGCGCACGACACCCTCTGGAAACGAAGCCTGCGCTAAGCCTGACTGACACGCGGTGCATGTCAGGACACAAAGGGGAGAATGCAAGTACACCAATACCAGAAGAAAAGGAAAGGAGAGTGTGTCCGTAGATCACGGGGACAGATAGAGCAAGATAGTAGATACAGGAGCGTCTATGCGTCACAAAGCGACGATAGAGGGAGGCAATAATGGGTACACGGCGTGCGGCGATTTTTCCTTCCTTGCTACTACACTGCAACAAGCTGTCAGACGTTGCCACCCAGAGCTGACGGGGAACACGTACTAGTCCAGATTAGATAGGATAGTGCATTTACGCGTACCGGGATGCGGCTTGCCAGAAGCCGCTGGTACCTTTTGGCGTGACACCGCTTTCGACGTCGGCGAAGGAGGCAGCGGCGGCGTGGTCGTTGGAGTTGACGTCACTTCGCACAGACGCCGCTTGGGCGTGATGGGTGGTCGGAGAAGTACGTGTCGAGGACGACGTCGAGTAGGTCTTGCTTTCTTCGCCGTCGAGCTTCCAGATGGAGCTGCCACTACTCCGTCCAAGGGAGCTGTATGACGACGAGCTGCTCTTCCGCGGACCAGGGTTGTACTGGCCCTGCCGGTTGGACGCGGCCGACATGACCGAACGGCTGGAGGTCCCTGGAGTGAGGATGTAATGCGCATCCTCCGAGGAACCGTCGTAGGAGAGGTCAGCCGAAGAAGACGACGTCGGCGACGAGGATTGCGAGGGCGAGTGTATGATGTCCTGCAGGAAGGATGGTAGGAGGTTGTGGGAGTCGCGTGAATCAGACATGAGACCGCCGCCGTAGGGCTGCAGCTCACGCGGCACGCGCTCAGGGTGGCCACCCGACGTCTGATAGATAGGCAAGAGACCTTTGTCCTGGTCCGAGAACGCGATTGGCGGAAGAAGAGGCGACCCGTGACGGCTGTTTCCCATGCTACGGCTCCTTCCGTTGGGGAAACGGAGCTGCTGAGGGGGGACACTGGCCAAGTCTCCCTGAGGCCGCTCAGGCTGTGCGGGAACACCGTTCAAGTCAAGAGCATTGAACTGGGTAGTGAGGACGTTTGCGAGGAGCGCGATACGTTCGGCCTGGACAGCCGCGGATATAGAGTCTCCGTTGCCCTCAGCGTCTGTGGGACATGTTAGTCTACGCGTGATGAGGTCAAAGCGAATAATATCTACTGACAGGGATAACACGTCTGGCAAACCTTTCGACGACGCCAGTTATGATAGTTGCACTTCCCACAAACCCAATCGCCTGGCTGCTTCTCCGCGGCGCCCTTGTTACCGGTATTGATGATGGGGGGATACTGTGGAAGGGCGTGAGGGGGCGACAGGAAAGCAGGTAACGTGCACCTACCGTCATCAGGGCGGTTTCAATCGGGCGGATTTGGCAGGGCTCTGGAAGCGGTTCGTTATCCGGCCAATACATGACGCAGGGGGAAAGTGGGTCCCGCGAGATGTTGCGCACTCTGCCGCCGACGCTGAGAGCACGTCCAGATGGAGTGAGCGGAGGATACTGTGGGGGTGGCGGCTTGTGTGACACGTTCATGGCCAGAGCGTTCGACGCAAGTTGAGCAGGATAGCCCGGGGTCACAGGGCCTGTAGGTGCCGATGGGGACACCGGAGAGACACCTTGCGCAGTATTATACATTCCCGCAAAGCGCGGCGAAGGGGCCGCGAGCGGCAATGGTGGAGACAGCGCCGTGTCTACCGAAAGTTCAGACGCGCCGCCAGTGCGCGGACGGGCGCAAGCTATGCATACGGTGTTTCTTCTACCGTAAGCGTAAGCGTTTAGTGGTGTTCAGCAAGATTACATAAAAGAACATAAGGGGACCTACTGAAAATTGTGGGCGCTGCAGTTCGAGGCGGAGCATCTAGGATCAAGCAAGGTTGAGCATGACGATAGACAGTGGGGTCTATATCACGTACATCCAATCGCCCAATCGGAAACTAGTCTTGGGATTCGGCGGATTGCTCGAAATGGTGTAGGTCGGAGCACCACCACCAGCAGAGTCGGTCTGGGCAGCTGCGCCGGCGGAGCGAAGTTGAGGTGGACGGTGGATACCAATGAAATGGCTCTCAGGGATCATGTGTGGCTGCGTCGACGCGCGCTGGGTGTTGAGCCGGAGTTGAGGCGACTGTCGAGAGAGATGTCAGGACAAGGCAGGACGAAGGAAGAACTGACTGACAAGTGGCTCTGAGGCGATTCTCCTTGTCGCCGGCAGGAATGCGAGTTCCGTTTCGAGGGCGGGGACTACGGTGAATAGATCGCAGGACAAGCCCAACGCAGCTCGCGCCTGTGGGTCGGTCAACAAGAGCGAGCTATGAAGACTGCATCGAAGGACATACTTCTGAGGGCGAGGGAAAGACAGCCCAGATATTGCCGGCGCTAGCGATACTCGTCTCCGGAGGAGCTTGGACAGGGGTAGGTGGAGGCAACGCGATCTGGTCGAGCGGGTAGTTAATATTCGGAATACAAACAAAGAGAAGAATGGCATACCTGCGAACAGCCGTGTGTAAAGAGCTTCCACAACAGGTCCTTCGGCGTTGACCGAAGGTTTACGAGCTATGATGGGCGCCGAAGCTATGTGAGCGGCGCGAATACGCGGTAGCATCGTATAACGTACCCGGACAACCGTCGATTGTGGTAAAATTTCCCGCATGCTTCGGCTCGGAGAAGCTGGGAGAGAAAGTACGCGGTGCTGGAGAGGGGAAGGATCGTGCCTAGTAAAGCCGCCCTGCTCGTGAAGCCGGGGATGCAAGGCTTGAGGGACGCCCAACTGCTGCAGGGGGTGCTGAGGGGGCATGCCTATGTACGCGGGGGAGTGACGGGTGGATGGAAGGGACGTGTAGCCAGATCGAAGGGAGCGGTTGGTTAAAAGAGCATAGAGTATGAAGGAAAGAGAGCTTGGCGGGCGTGGTGAGGGTCGTCGAGGGCGCGATGGAAGTGAAAGGAACGAGAAGAGGTTCGGACAGACGGATCGTCGTCGTCGCGCTCAGGGCCGAGGCAGGATTCTCTCCTGGATCGTGGCTGTCCCCACCCAATCTGAAAATCAGAGATGCAAAAATGCAGACTTGTATTTTTCTCCGACCCTCGCCCACGCTTCCTTCTCAGCAGCCCGTCTTCAATCACTCAACACGCCCCTCGAGCCCCCAAAATCGTTTCCAGATCTCCCCCGGATTCGTCGCAGCTGTCCTTGTCGCCCGCCACCGCCCCCCGTCGTCCTGCCCTCATCCGACCGGCCGACGTTCGGTCCCCCCGCCCCGACAGCCCTCCCGCTCGGGTCATCTCTTTTAGACATCATTTTCCTCTCCGTGCTGACGCACCTGAATCAGCGACCCTCGCCCCCCGATCGACTCCTCTCTTGACGCAGGCGGCTTATTGCTTCTTTCGGTACTCCATGCATTCCTGATCATCAGATGAAAGGGCTGTCATGCCGCGCTAATTTGCCGGCCTACAGTACACACCCTAATGACTCATAAGCCCCAGTGAGAACGTGCCCGATTCGGGTCGATTTGGGGCGAGTCCGGTCGTGTCCAGCTGTATGTACTTGTGTTGAGTCGAATTTGTTCGATTTGGCGGTCATAAGCGCCCATTTGACGTCCGTCTTAGCTTGATGGTCGCGAGATCGGACGTGCGTGTCTCTAACGACATGACGTCTACTACTGTCTCTACAGCTGCGGCGCCGTAATGTCTTAGCTTGTCGCTACCTAATGCTTTAGCATGTCGCTCCGTAATGCCTTAGCTTGAGTTGTGTTTTGACCTCTCTTCGCCATATAAGATTTGTGCTTGATGCTTGCTCCCATCACGCAACTGTGCCAGGGATCTAGTATAGTCGTTCTCGTACGATTTTGCTCACTATTGGACTATGTCGTGATGCCGCCTCCAAAATATATTTCAATTGTGATTGTCTCCAGTACTGCAAGATGCAGAGACACGAAGTTTCTGTTCTCTGGTAGTGGGAACCTGCCCTAAACAAAGTGACGTCAGTGCAGTGGAGTCACTGCTTGCACAGACCACCGCCGTCTTCCCCCTTGTTCCCTAACCCTTCTCTGTTCCTCTCTTCCTGACCGCCAGTACGGCATACATCCCTGCCTTGGTGATAACACAGTGCGCCTTTTTACAGTGTTAGGAAGGTACGTTAGACTTTGAGAGAACTTCAAGGCTGCATCATGGTCCAGAGGATAAGGTGAGTACTCGTGCATGGTGTCGCCGTTACAACATCATTCCATATGAGGTCTATCATGCATGTGCAACACACTTGAAGGTACATGTGTCACTTCAGTTACCCTTATCGTTTTCACTCTCTTCCCGAGGCATCCTTCCAAGTTCGCCTGGCGCACGCAGCCGCTTGAGGTGATGGCTGTGCCTCACGACTGCATATGTGTGCGCTGACACATTCTTATCTAGCTTTCGACTCTCCTTCCCCATTGCTTGGACATCTTCGTCTCCAACATTGCACCTCCCTCCCTGCCCTGTCTTCTCACCCTTCCCTGGTCTCCAACAAACCTGCAACAGCTCATGGTTCCAGCTTAAGTTTGCGATGCATGCGCGCCAGCAAAGTATCATCTGCACAGAATCCAAATGCGCCCAATAGTAGCTGTATTGTACCATGTAGTGTAACACGATCCTATATGACAGAATACAGTCATTTCCCCCATATTATCCAATGGTGTGGTCCGAATCTAATCAAATAAACCCGATGGCTAACGACTACCGTCGACCCAAATCGACTGAAGCTGTATTCTATCGATTCCTTAGACGGCATCATACCGCTGAATACGACAGCCGTCGTATATAGTCCGGATGGTCGTAAAATGTCAGGTTGCACGACTAGATACAATTGGATTCGACCGAAATTGACCCGAATCGGGCACGTTCTCACTGGGCATAAGCCTCGGCGTATGCAGATGATTGCATGTTATGGGCTATAAGAGGGATTGGTACCTAGTGCCCGTAGGCGGCTGGCGCGTTGAAGGTAAGCGCCCATAGGGTTTGTCCCACGATCGGCAAAAGCGCATCAATATAGCCACCACCAGTCAGGGAATTCCAAAATACAGCACCCGGACAGTGCGTCATCGGGCACACATCACTTTCGAGACTGGTACACCTAATACAGTGACCGCAAAAAATACTGCACCGGCGCTTAGCGCCGCCAAAATCGTCGTATAGCGGGCCACGCACAGCAGCTCCTGGCTCGAAACTAGGGGTCATTTGTAGCAATGCATGTCATGTATCACTTATAGAATGCTTGGTAATAAACAAGGCAGAAATGCCCACTCTATTGGAACAACAGGGGGCAGACCACCATATAGTGGCATATAAGCAGTGTGTAATGAATGACAAGAGTTGGCGAAAATTTGACAACGGTGCAGAGCTAAGCCTAGTAATGTGTATGTAGTTCATGAGCATCCCTAAGGGCCTGAACGCGATGGGGAAGTGAGCCATAAAGCTTCTGTATGTACTCAGGATCAAGTCCATACCACTCCTCCTCTAAAGCGGCCCATAGCTTGTTGGTGTTGTATGGGAGTGGGTTGCAACGGTGCACATGGCGATCTAGCTCGTCCCAGACATGCTCGATGATGTTCATATTGGGGGAGGATGAAGGCCAGGGGAGTAAAGTGATGTTATGGTCCTCAAACCAATGTGCGGCAAGGTGGGAAGTGTGTTTGCAATTGTTGTCTTGCTGGACGATGATGTGATGAGTGGGGATGTGGTGGTCATGAAGTGTACCCAGCAGTGACTCCTTGATAATGGCACAGTACTTCTTTGCATCCATGATGCCGTTGATGCGGTGAAGACGTCCAACTCTGTGCGATGTGATGCATCCCCAGACTATGACAGTTCCTCACCCATGCTTGACGGTCTTCTTCACGTTCCTGTCCAGAAAAGCCTCCCCATCCCTTCTCCAGCACCATTGCCTCCCATCTGAGCCAAAAAGGTTGAACCTAGACTCATCTGAGATAATCAAGCGCCAATGTTCAACATCCCATCCAGCAACTCCCTCCACCCACAACTTCCGCTGCACCACAGTGAAACGGCTCAGGTATGGCTTCTCCTGGCACACCCAGCCATGCAAGCCAATCTCACAGAGACTGTGCTGAATGGTTTGGGGGCTGACTGTGGGGAAGAGCTGTTGCTGGAGGTCAGTTGCATCTCAAGCAGCCCCCACGCTAAGGTGATCTCGGCATGACGGAGGTTGCGGGGAGAGAGTTTGCAAGGGCGGCCTGATTTTGAAGGGCGGTAGTAGATGTCACTGGTCTGCTGGACAATCTTGTAGTTGCGCTAGGCTGTAGAGGGATCAAGTCCCAGAAGAGACACAATCTCGTGGAAGGTCTTCAGCTTTTTAAAGTGAGGGTCACGGAAAGCAAGAATACGAGCACGTTTGCTGAGCGTGCAAACAGTCATGGCAGTAGGCTTGTAGAGTAAGCTCCAGAGAAGCGAGTATTAAAGGAATATAGTCATAAAAGTTCATGACAGCGTAGGTGTTGAGGGGAGGTTACAGTGGGCGTGCTGAGCTGGCAGATGTCAAATAGATGCCTAATCAGATTGTGGGTCAGTTGCACACTAGCAAAATGTGTATTCACCAGTCTCCTTCCGACAACATATTTTTAAAAAGTCTGGTTTGTCATTGAATGTACCAGGTTACAGATAGCCCAGGTTTCTGGTGAGCTAGTCCAAAAAACTATGTGTCGAGACCGCTGATGCAGTATTTTTTGCGGTCGCTGTATAAGTGAGTTATATGGTCTTGCAATATCATATTATATCACATCTGTACTTGTACTAACGGAAAGTGTTCGAACACCTGTCACAGCTAACGAGCTGTACCACCGAACAAACAAGGACAAGCTTACTAGTGCAAAGGTTGATGCTGAGGAGCAAAGCAACCAGAGGTGACACAGTAAAGAGATGTGAAGAAGTGTATTCCCTAGACTAGAAGGGGTGTTGAGAGGTAGGGCTGCTATAGAGGAGATGGGTGATCGACGAGAAGATCAGGTCTGAGGTTCCCTGCCTCAGACTTCCTACTATTTATACTAATACAATGGTGCACAGACCAGGTATCTATTGAAGATTGTTTGGTCAGAGTTCCTGCAGATCCATGTTCTGTCCCGTGACCTGCCTCGTGACTAATACCTGAGTCATCATAATATTACCGTCGGTACGCCCCACCCCCATCTTTTCGTTATTGAATCACTCCTTCTCATCGCCCTCGTGTACACTCAACCCCCTTCCTATCCCTGGCGACCTATGCTTACCTTTCCGGCTCTCCGTCGTCCACCTGTACACTATCATCCCCCACTCTGTCTCCTGACGACTACGTTTCTGGACTTGGCCCTTTTCCCTTAATGCCTTCCCCTTTCGTCTACATGACCGAACCCTGAGTCCGACCCTGACCCTTTCCCTTTTCGGCTACATTATTTTACCCTGACCCAGACCCGGACTGTCACAGTTTTCTCGTGCCACGTGACCTGGGGGTCATGTGTACTGGGACAGACGCTCACCTTGACCGCGGACAACTTGTACCGGAAAGTGGAGGGGCCAGGATCGAACCCCAGACCTCATAACGGCCAGGAGCGCCCATCCTCACTCACTGGCAGGTGACTGATGTGACAGCAGGAGCACTTACTCATTGGAAAGGGTCCAGACTCGGTACAACTCAGGTATTAGTTGTAAGGCCACTATGAGGCAGGTCAGAGGGTAGGACATGAGGCAGAGAACTCTGACCAAACGATGGTCGATAGGTACCTGGTCTGTGCACCGTTGTATTAGTATATATAGTAGGGAGTCTGAGGCAGGGAACCTCAGACTTGATCTTCTCGTCGATCACCCATCTCCTCTGTAGGTAGCTAGCAGCCCTACCTCCCACTGCCCCTTCTAGTCTAGGGAATCTACTTCTTTGCATCATCTCTTGCTGTGTCACTTGTGGTTGCTTCGCTCTCAGCACCAACCCCTTCACCAGTAAGCTTTGTCTTTGTTTGTCTGGTGGCACAGCTCGTTGGCTGTGACATTAGATCAAGTCTCTTACCCATCCCCTCTGTGGAGTGTCTCAACCACTTGCGGACCGGATCTCTTCCCCCAGGAGTTTTTTGAAACGTTTATCATCCCCCCCCACTATCCTTCCATCCGACTCGGACCTACCGGAGTTTACCTGTCGTCACTTCAAGAGACACGGTCACCTTGACGTTCAGTCCCAAATTGACTGTGCCCTTGCCGACGATACGTCAGATCGACTTCGTCATCGCCGTCAGTATCGGCATACCCCAATTGTCCCTCGTCGCAAGGCACTCCCACCTTCTGTACCCTCTACTCAGCCCCTTGACAGACCACTCGCTACGCGCCTCACCACACTGCCACCACCCTTTGTCCCGTCCACCCCTACAATCCCTCTCCAGTACCGCATCTCTGCACCACCTCTGCCCTCCTTCGCACATTGTGATCCCATCGACCTCCTCGCTATCATCGGTTCCAAGGTCAGCGCTGTCATCAAAAGACTGCAGGCCATCTTCGATCGCAAGGATCAATTGCTCGACATTCCCCACGATCATCGGCTCGCCCTTCAATGCATCAGTGACAAGCTTGAGTGGATCCTCGACAACATCGAAAACGGCTCTTCGTGGACATGCAATCAGCAGCAAAACATCGACTGGTTTTGCAAGGAGTTTGGAAAGGTCAAGTTCAGTGGACTTGGACAGAATTTTGAGCGCATTGTCAAGGCTTTAGTGGAGTTAGAACATTTCGGGTACTTAGATTGGATCGTCCTTTAGTTTTGTACATCGGATATCATTGCAATGGCTTCAGGCTCTCGTTACACCCCTCTGGCAGAGGATGACTTTGAGTCAGATGACCTGGGTCTACACACACACCCGGCTCCGTCACAGGCACACACCCGTCTAGCTTCGCCTACTGCTACGCTGCAAGCGTACCCAGAAATTCAATGGATCTACGCTGGCGTCGAGTATGGCTCGTTAGAAGACGCTATTCGTGCCTCGGCAAACAGTTTAGGGATCACCAACCAAGCTTACGTCGACTGGACCATCTCCGTAACAAGGGACATCACACGGCGTGAAGTAGTCAATGTCTACAACGTCCTCGGCGGCAAGCTATATGAACATCAGAACGACTTCCTCAATGAGTGTGACACCACCCACGCCACCTTCAAAGAGTTGGACACGTCTATGACAGGCCTTCACACCAAGGCTGACACTGCCAGGAACCTCGCTCTCAAAGCCGTCAAAGAGAACAAACAGCTGAAGGCGGAATTGGTCACTGTCCACGCGGATCTGGAAGTTCTCAACCGGAACAACACGGAGCTCGTCAAACAGTACAAGGAACTCGCGGCCAAGTTTACACAGTTGGAGCAAGGACTGTCAACCCGCACCACGCTCGGTATCATCACCGCCCCGGCTCCTGTCGTATCACAGACCTCACGTATCAAGGCATCAGAACCACCCAAGTACAAGGGCAACAAAGGCTCGGACATCACTCTCGAACAATGGTTACAGAAGATGGGCCTTTGGTTCTGTGTCCAGAACATCACCACGG